>NC_058081.1:264052532-264352532 GCF_014858855.1 Bufo gargarizans | reverse complement strand
TTCTAAGGATGGTAAGGCCTGAGCAGGTACAGGCATTAGTCAATTGGGTGGCCGACAGTGGATCCAGCACGTTCACATTATCTCCCACCCAGTCTTCTGCAGAAAGCGCACAGATGGCGCCTGAAAACCAACCCCATCAGTCTGTCACATCACTCCCATGCATATCAGGGAAACTGTCTGAGCCTCAAGTTATGCAGCAGTCTCTTATGCTGTTTGAAGACTCTGCTGGCAGGGTTTCCCAAGGGCATCCACCTAGCCCTTCCCTAGCGGTGGAAGACATAGACTGCACTGACGCACAACCACTTATGTTTCCTGATGATGAGGACATGGGAATACCACCTCAGCATGTCTCTGATGATGACGAAACACAGGTGCCAACTGCTGCGTCTTTCTGCAGTGTGCAGACTGAACAGGAGGTCAGGGATCAAGACTGGGTGGAAGACGATGCAGGGGACGATGAGGTCCTAGACCCCACATGGAATGAAGGTCGTGCCACTGACTTTCACAGTTCGGAGGAAGAGGCAGTGGTGAGACCGAGCCAACAGCGTAGCAAAAGAGGGAGCAGTGGGCAAAAGCAGAACACCCGCCGCCAAGAGACTCCGCCTGCTACTGACCGCCGCCATCTGGGACCGAGCACCCCAAAGGCAGCTTCAAGGAGTTCCCTGGCATGGCACTTCTTCAAACAATGTGCTGACGACAAGACCCGAGTGGTTTCCACGCTGTGCCATCAGAGCCTGAAGCGAGGCATTAACGTTCTGAACCTGAGCACAACCTGCATGACCAGGCACCTGCATGCAAAGCATGAACTGCAGTGGAGTAAACACCTTAAAACCAAGGAAGTCACTCAGGCTCCCCCTGCTACCTCTTCTGCTGCTGCCGCCTCGGCCTCTTCTGCTGCTGCCGCCTCGGCCTCTTCCTCCGCCTCTGGAGGAACATTGGCACCTGCCGCCCAGCAAACAGGGGATGTACCACCAACACCACCACCACCACCTCCGTCACCAAGCGTCTCAACCATGTCACACGGCAGCGTTCAGCTCTCCATCTCACAAACATTTGAGAGAAAGCGTAAATTCCCACCTAGCCACCCTCGATCCCTGGCCCTGAATGCCAGCATTTCTAAACTACTGGCCTATGAAATGCTGTCATTTAGGCTGGTGGACACAGACAGCTTCAAACAGCTCATGTCGCTTGCTGTCCCACAGTATGTTGTTCCCAGCCGCCACTACTTCTCCAAGAGAGCCGTGCCTTCCCTGCACAACCAAGTATCCGATAAAATCAAGTGTGCACTGCGCAACGCCATCTGTAGCAAGGTCCACCTAACCACAGATACGTGGACCAGTAAGCACGGCGAGGGACGCTATATCTCCCTAACTGCACACTGGGTAAATGTAGTGGCAGCTGGGCCCCAGGCGGAGAGCTGTTTAGCGCACGTCCTTCCGCCGCCAAGGATCGCAGGGCAACATTCTTTGCCTCCTGTTGCCACCTCCTCCTTCTCGGCTTCCTCCTCCTCTTCTTCCACCTGCTCATCCAGTCAGCCACACACCTTCACCACCAACTTCAGCACAGCCCGGGGTAAACGTCAGCAGGCCATTCTGAAACTCATATGTTTGGGGGACAGGCCCCACACCGCACAGGAGTTGTGGCGGGGTATAGAACAACAGACCGACGAGTGGTTGCTGCCGGTGAGCCTCAAGCCCGGCCTGGTGGTGTGTGATAATGGGCGAAATCTCGTTGCAGCTCTGGGACTAGCCAATTTGACGCACATCCCTTGCTTGGCGCATGTGCTGAATTTGGTGGTGCAGAAGTTCATTCACAACTACCCCGACATGTCAGAGCTGCTGCATAAAGTGCGGGCCGTCTGTTCGCGCTTCCGGCGTTCACATCCTGCTGCTGCTCGCCTGTCTGCGCTACAGCGTAACTTCGGCCTTCCCGCTCACCGCCTCATATGCGACGTGCCCACCAGGTGGAACTCCACCTTGCACATGCTGGACAGACTGTGCGAGCAGCAGCAGGCCATAGTGGAGTTTCAGCTGCAGCACGCACGGGTCAGTCGCACTACAGAACAGCACCACTTCACCACCAATGACTGGGCCTCCATGCGAGACCTGTGTGCCCTGCTGCGCTGTTTCGAGTACTCCACCAACATGGCCAGTGGCGATGACGCCGTTATCAGCGTTACAATACCACTTCTATGTCTCCTTGAGAAAACACTTAGGGCGATGATGGAAGAGGAGGTGGCCCAGGAGGAGGAGGAGGAGGAGGAGGAGGAGGAGGAAGAGGGGTCATTTTTAGCACTTTCAGGCCAGTCTCTTCGAAGTGACTCAGAGGGAGGTTTTCGGCAACAGCAGAGGCCAGGTACAAATGTGGCCAGCCAGGGCCCACTACTGGAGGACGAGGAGGACGAGGATGAGGAGGAGGTGGAGGAGGATGAGGATGAAGCATGGTCACAGCGGGGTGGCACCCAACGCAGCTCGGGTCCATCACTGGTGCGTGGCTGGGGGGAAAGGCAGGACGATGACGATACGCCTCCCACAGAGGACAGCTTGTCCTTACCCCTGGGCAGCCTGGCACACATGAGCGACTACATGCTGCAGTGCCTGCGCAACGACAGCAGAGTTACCCACATTTTAACCTGTGCGGACTACTGGGTTGCCACCCTGCTGGATCCACGCTACAAAGACAATGTGCCCACCTTACTTCCTGCACTGGAGCGTGATAGGAAGATGCGCGAGTACAAGCGCACGTTGGTAGACGCGCTACTGATAGCATTCCCAAATGTCACAGGGGAACAAGTGGAAGCCCAAGGCCAAGGCAGAGGAGGAGCAAGAGGTCGCCAAGGCAGCTGTGTCACGGCCAGCTCCTCTGAGGGCAGGGTTAGCATGGCAGAGATGTGGAAAACTTTTGTCCACACGCCACAGCTAACTGCACCACCACCTGATACGCAACGTGTTAGCAGGAGGCAACATTTCACTAACATGGTGGAACAGTACGTGTGCACACCCCTCCACGTACTGACTGATGGTTCGGCCCCATTCAACTTCTGGGTCTCTAAATTGTCCAAGTGGCCAGAGCTAGCCTTTTATGCCTTGGAGGTGCTGGCCTGCCCGGCGGCCAGCGTTTTGTCTGAACGTGTATTCAGCACGGCAGGGGGCGTCATTACAGACAAACGCAGCCGCCTGTCTACAGCCAATGTGGACAAGCTGACGTTCATAAAAATGAACCAGGCATGGATCCCACAGGACCTGTCCATCCCTTGTCCAGATTAGACATTAACTACCTCCCCTTAACCATATATTATTGGACTCCAGGGCACTTCCTCATTCAATCCTATTTTTATTTTCATTTTACCATTATATTGCGAGGCTACCCAAAGTTGAATGAACCTCTCCTCTGTCTGGGTGCCGGGGCCTAAATATATGCCAATGGACTGTTCCAATGTTGGGTGACGTGAAGCCTGATTCTCTGCTATGACATGCAGACTAATTCTCTGCTGACATGAAGCCAGATCCTCTGTTACGGGACCTCTCTCCTCTGCCTGGGTGCTGGGCCTAAATATCTGACAATGGACTGTTGCAGTGGTGGCTGACGTGAAGCCTGATTTTCTGCTATGACATGCAGACTGATTCTCTGCTGACATGAAGCCAGATCCTCTGTTACGGGACCTTTCTCCTCTGCCTGTGTGCTGGGCCTAAATATATGCCAATGGACTGTTGCAGTGGTGGCTGACGTGAAGCCTCATTCTCTGCTATGACATGCAGACTAATTCTCTGCTGACATGAAGCCAGATTGTCTGTTACGGGACCTCTCTCCTCTGCCTGGGTGCTGGGCCTAAATTTATGAAAATGGACTCTTACAGTGGTGGGTGACGTGAAGCCTGATTCTCTGCTATGATATGAAGACTGATTCTCTGCTGACATGAAGCCAGATTGTCTGTTACGGGACCTCTCTCCTCTGCCTGGGTGCTGGGCCTAAATTTATGACAATGGACTGTTGCAGTGGTGGCTGACGTGAAGCCTGATTCTCTGCTATGACATGCAGACTAATTCTCTGCTGACATGAAGCCAGATTGTCTGTTACGGGACCTCTCTCCTCTGCCTGGGTGCTGGGCCTAAATTTATGAAAATTGACTCTTACAGTGGTGGGTGACGTGAAGCCCGATTCTCTGCTATGATATGAAGACTGATTCTCTGCTGACATGAAGCCAGATTGTCTGTTACGGGACCTCTCTCCTCTGCCTGGGTGCTGGGCCTAAATTTATGACAATGGACTGTTGCAGTGGTGGCTGACGTGAAGCCTGATTCTCTGCTATGACATGCAGACTAATTCTCTGCTGACATGAAGCCAGATTGTCTGTTACGGGACCTCTCTCCTCTGCCTGGGTGCTGGGCCTAAATTTATGAAAATTGACTCTTACAGTGGTGGGTGACGTGAAGCCCGATTCTCTGCTATGATATGAAGACTGATTCTCTGCTGACATGAAGCCAGATTGTCTGTTACGGGACCTCTCTCCTCTGCCTGGGTGCTGGGCCTAAATTTATGACAATGGACTGTTGCAGTGGTGGCTGACGTGAAGCCCGATTTTCTGCTATGACATGCAGACTGATTCTCTGCTGACATGAAGCCAGATTCTCTGTTACGGGACCTCTCTCCTCTGCCTGGGTGCCGGGGCCTAAATATCTGAGAATGGACTGTTCCAGTGGTGGGTGACGTGAAGCCAGATTCTCTGCTATGGGACCTCTGTCCAATTGATTTTTTTTAATTTTTATTTATTAAATTTTTATTTTAATTCATTTCCCTATCCAAATTTGTTTGCAGGGGATTTACCTACATGTTGCTGCCTTTTGCAGCCCTCTAGCCCTTTCCTGGGCTGTTTTACAGCCTTTTTAGTGCCGAAAAGTTCGGGTCCCCATTGACTTCAATGGGTTTCGGGTTCGGGACGAAGTTCGGATCGGGTTCGGATCCCGAACCCGAACATTTTCGGGAAGTTCGGCCGAACTTCTCGAACCCGAACATCCAGGTGTCCGCTCAACTCTACTAGAGAGCATAGTGTGTTTCAGTGGATAATTGTGAGTTTCCTACTTCAAGGAGTCTTGTCCCCCTAATATGACAAGTGGTGGCAGCCAAGATTTCTTAGATATTGATGTGAATTCCTACTTCACAAAGAATAAAATTATTTACTAAAATAGACATGTCAGAAGAAATGCCAGCATGTCCTCATTTGACTGGGACTACTGTGATACTTTTATGGGTCTCTTTTTCTATAGCACTGCCACTTTGAAGAGGCGCTCAATCATACTGAATACGCTTTTCAGTAACTGTAACACTGCCTCTTACGGATAGAAATAATAATTAATCATCGGTCATTGAGCAGTTGATTTGCAGATAACTGTGAAGTCTATGTATTGTTCAGAGAACTTTTACCATAATCATATGTTGTACTGCTTTCATAATTTCATATACTAGTATAATATATCTTGTATAACAAGATGTGCTTTCTTCGGAAAACATGTTTAAACATAAATGCGCAATAAAGACTATAAACTTATGCAAAATTAGAGTCATTTAGAAAGAAAAAAAGTGTAACTAGTTTTTACTGCTTAGTATAATAACTGTTAAGTGTTCCTGTTAACATACCTGAGTATGCAAACAAAAGACAAATAGTATGAAATATAATTCTTCATGAAACATTCCCATCTGGGAAAAGATTAGTTTGTGCAGAATACTGTTAGTTCATAAAGACCTGAGCACTATAGCATATTTTATACATATGGGACACCCACACAAATATAGGGAGATCAAACAAACTTTATGTTGTTTTTGGTCAGATTCAAAGCCAGGAGCCCAGAGCTTTATCAAATCTGCTATGCCAGTTATGTGGTATAAAAATGTTATGTCGCGTCCAACATTTTGTGCATTGTCTGAATCTTTTGGTGAAATTTTGCGTCTTTTGTTGACATTTGCCACTTTTAAAAGCGGAGTGAAAAATAATTTGGGATTACAGATTACACTAACACTTTTATGTCTCATTTATAATGTGTATCTTTTTAAGGAGTAGGAGTAGGCCTGGCTGTTACTGATAGCTGGGTTCCTGCCACACTCTATGCGGTGATGCCGGTGGATTAACCTTGACTGCGGCACGTGCGGGGTTTGCAGCGGGATGGGGCTCCCTCTAATTCCATCAGCCCCCTGCATTGCACTGACAGGGGGGCAATGGTTGCTATGGCAGCCCCAATGCTTTCCATAGTCATCGGAGCCTGCCAGCTATGGAAGCCCAGGAGATCCAGCATGAGGGCTGGGTCTCCTAGGCAACTGTCAGTGTCTTACTGTGTAAGATACTGACAGTTCAATTCAGTACAATACATAATGTATTACATAGTAACATAATACATAAGGCAGAAAAAATACATTTGTCCATCCAGTTCGGCCTGTTATCCAGCAAGTTGATCCAGAGGAAGGCAAAAAAAAAAACTGTGAGGTAGAAGCCAATTTTCCCCACTTTAGGGGAATAAAAAAATTCCTTCCCGACTCCAATCAGGCAATCAGAATAACTCCCTGGATCAACGACCCCTCTCTAGTAGCTATAGCCTGTAATATTATTACGCTCCAGAAATACATCCAGGCCCCTCTTGAATTCCTTTATTGTACTCACCATCACCACCTCCTCAGGCAGAGACCGTAAAGAATCCTCTTCTATGTTTGTGTACAAACCTTCTTTTCTCCAAACGCAGAGGATGTCCCCTCATCACAGTCACAGTCCTGGGGATAAATAGCTGATGGGATAGATCTCTGTACTGACCCCTGATATATTTATACATATTAATTAGATCTCCCCTCAGTCGTCTTTTTTCTAAAGTGAATAGCACTAATTTTAATAATCTTTCAGGGTACTGTAGTTGCCCCGTTCCAGTTATTACTTTAGTTGCCCTCCTCTGGACCTTCTCCAGCTCTGCTATTTCTGCCTTGTTTACAGGAGCCCAGAACTGTACACAGTACTCCATGTGTTGTCTGACTAGCGATTTGTAAAGTGGTAGGACAATGTTCTCATCACGGGCATCTATGCCCCTTCTGATGCAAACCATTATCTTATTGGCCTTGGCAGCAGCTGCCTGACACTGGTTTTTGCAGCTTAGTTTGCTGTTTATTAAAATTCCTAGATCCTTTTCCATGTCAGTGTTACTGAGTGTTTTACCATTTAGTATGTACGGGTGACTTGCATTTTTCCTTCCCATGTGCATAACTTCACATTTATCAGTGTTAAACCTCATCTGCCACTTATCTGCCCAAGCCTCCAATCTATCCAGATCCCTCTGTAGCAGTATACTGTCCTCATCAGTGTAAATTACTTTACACAGTTTAGTGTCATCTGCGAAAATTGATACTTTACTATGCAAGCCTTCTACAAGATCATTAATAAATATATTGAAGAGAATAGGGCCCAATACTGACCCCTGAGGTACTCCACTAGTGACAGTGACCCAATCTGAGTGTGTACCGTTAATAACCACCCTCTGTTTTCTATCACTGAGCCAGTTACTTACCCACATACAGACGTTTTCTCCCAGTCCAAGCATTTTAATTTTATATACTAACCTTTTATGTGGTACAGTGTCAAATGCTTTGGAGAAGTCCAGATATACGACATCCATTGATTCACCGCTGTCAAGTCTAGAACTTACCTCCTCATAGAAACTGATTACATTAGTTTGACATGACTGATCCCTCACGAAGCCATGCTGATATGGCGTTATTTGCTTATTTCCGTTGAGATGCTCTAATATAGCATCTCTCAGAAAACCTTCAAACAGTTTACCCACAACAGATGGTAAACTTACCGGCCTATAGTTTCCAGGCTCTGTTTTTGGACCCTTTTTGAATATTGGCACCATATTTGCCATGCGTCAATCCTGTGGGACACTCCCTGTCAGTATAGAGTCTGCAAATATCAGAAATAAGGGTCTGGCTATGACATTACTTAATTGCTTTAAGACACGGGGGTGTATGCCATCCGATCCTGGCGATTTGTCTATTTTAAGTCGCTGATGTACTTCTTCCTGGGTAGTGAATTTAAACAGGGATCAAACCCTGAAAAGGTGAAGTCCCACAATGGGACAAATATAAAAAGTAAAAAAAATAAGTGAAAACAGTGTTCTTTAAAAATTTTATAAAGTTTCCAATAAAAAACAACAACATATAATAGTGTTTAAAAAAAAAACAAAAAAAAACCAGACATATTAGTCATCACCACGTCCGTAATGATCTTCTCTATAAAAATATCACCTGATCTACCCCCTCAGATGAACACATAAAAAAATAAAATAAAAAGTGTATTAAAATTGCCATTTATTGTCACCATACATCACAAAAAGTGTAATTCCAAGCGATCAAAAATTCATATACAACCCAAAATAGTACCGATCAAATTGTCATCTTTTTCTGCAAAAAATGAGATCCTACATAAGCCAATCGCCCCCCCCCCCCCCCCCCAAAAAAAAAATGGCTTTCAGAAAATGGAGATGCTAAAACATGATTTTTTTTTTATGCTTTTATTGTGCACAACTAAAATACATAAAAAAGTAGACCTATTAGGTATCACCGCTAGAGATGAGCAAATTGGCTTCGCACGAAACATCCAAAGTCAATTTGCATAAAACTTTGTTCCAAGTTGGAACCGAATCCGAGTTTGGGAAATGTTTTTTTACAATACAAATTAATTTATGAAATTATTACCTAAAGTCTCGTGAGACTTAGCAAAGCAATAACTACGGCTCATCGGAGCCAATACATTCTAATAATAATGTGATGACTTCGAATCACCTCGTCCACAACAACCTGCTCTATAAAAATATCACATGATCTAACCCCTAAGGTGAATTCGATAAAAAAAATAATAAAAACTTTTTATTATTTTTTGGTCACTTTGCCACATAAAGTGTAATACTGAGTGATCAAAAAAATCATATGTACACAAAAATGCTACCTATAAAAATGTCGCAAAAATGCAAAAAATGAGCCCCTACACAAGATGATAGGCAGAAAAATAAAAAATTATTGCTTTCAGAAAATGGTGACACAAAAAAACATGATTTTTTTCACAAATGCTTTTATTGTATAAAACTGAATAAAAGAAATAAAAAAAACATTTTAGGTATTGCTACATCCATAATGACCTACTCTATAAAAAATATCACATAATCTACCCCATCAGTTGAACACTGTTAAAAAAAAAAAAAAACTGTGCCAAAATAGCCATTTTTTGTCACCTTGCCCCCAAAATGTGTCATAATTAGGGATGAGCGAACTCGAACTGTATAGTTCGGGTTCGTACCGAATTTTGGGGTGTCCGTGACACGGACCCGAACCCGGACATTTTCGTAAAAGTCCGGGTTCGGGTTCGGTGTTCGTCGCTTTCTTCGCGCTTTTGTGACGCTTTCTTGGCGCTTTTTGAAAGGCTGCAAAGCAGCCAATCAACAAGCGTCATACTACTTGCCCCAAGAGGCCATCACAGCCATGCCTACTATTGGCATGGCTGTGATTGGCCAGAGCACCATGTGACCCAGCCTCTATTTAAGCTGGAGTCACATAGCGCCGCCCGTCACTCTGCTCTGATTAGCGTAGGGAGAGGTTGCGGCTGCGACAGTAGGGCGAGATTAGGCAGATTAACTCCTCCAAAGGACTTGATTAACTGATCGATCTGCAGCTGTGGATCATTGAGCTGCTGATCCTCAATTGCTCACTGTTTTTAGGCTGCACAGACCGTTTGTCAGTCTCATTTTTCTGGGGTGATCGGCGGCCATTTTGTGTCTTGTGGTGCGCCAGCACAAGCTGCGACCAAGTGCATTTAACCCTCAATGGTGTGGTTGTTTTTTGGCTAAAGCCTACATCAGGGTGAAGCTGTCACACCAAGTGCATTTATCCAGCAATAGTCTGTTCATTTTTTGGCCATATACAAAATCAGGGGCAAGCTGCGCCTGTCACCAAGTGCATTTAACCCTCAATGGTGTGGTTGTTTTTTGGCTAAAGCCTACATCAGGGTGAAGCTGTGACACCAAGTGCATTTAACCAGCAATAGTCTGTTCATTTTTTGGCCATATACAAAATCAGGGGCAAGCTGCGCCTGTCACCAAGTGCATTTAACCCTCAATGGTGTGGTTGTTTTTTGGCTAAAGCCTACATCAGGGTGAAGCTGTCACACCAAGTGCATTTAACCAGCAATAGTCTGTTCATTTTTTGGCCATATACAAAATCAGGGGCAAGCTGCGCCTGTCACCAAGTGCATTTAACCCTCAATGGTGTGGTTGTTTTTTGGCTAAAGCCTACATCAGGGTGAAGCTGTCACACCAAGTGCATTTAACCAGCAATAGTCTGTTTATTTTTTGGCCATATCCCAGTCTAATTCTGTCACTAAATCCATACCGGTCACCCAGCGCCTAAATACTAGGCCTCAAATTTATATCCAGCTAAATCTGTCCCTAGTGCTGTAGCTGGGCGAGTTATTTAGTGTCCGTTCAAGCACATTTCTTGTTCTGGGTTGAAATACAATTCCCAATTTAGCAATTTCATAATTTAGTGGTTCCTGCTATATCAGAGCTATTTGAAATCTATCCCAAAAAGGGTATATAATATTGAAGGTGCACATTGGGTCATTCAGAATAACTTCACACACACCCGCTACTGTGTATTTCCAAGTCTAATTCTGTCACTAAACCCATACCTGTCACCCAGCGCCTAAATACTAGGCCTCAAATTTAAATCCCTCTAAATCTCTCGTTACCCACCGCTGTACTGTTGTTGCTGGGCAAGATATTTAGTGTCCGTCAAAGCACATTTTTTGTTCTGGGTTGAAGTACAATTCCCAATTTAGCAATTTCATAATTTAGTGGTTTCTGCTATATCAGAGCTATTTGAAATCTATCCCTAAAAGGGTATATAATATTGAAGGTGCACATAGGGTCATTCAGAATAACTTCACACACACGCTTCTGTGCATTTCCAAGTCTAATTCTGTCACTAAATCCATACCGGTGACCCAGCGCCTAAATACTAGGCCTCAAATTTAAATCCCTCTAAATCTCTCGTTACCCACCGCTGTACTGTTGTTGCTGGGCAAGATATTTAGTGTCCGTCAAAGCACATTTTTTGTTCTGGGTTGAAGTACAATTCCCAATTTAGCAATTTCATAATTTAGTGGTTTCTGCTATATCAGAGCTATTTGAAATCTATCCCAAAAAGGGTATATAATATTGAAGGTGCACATAGGGTCATTCAGAATAACTTCACACACACCCGCTACTGTGTATTTCCAAGTCTAATTCTGTCACTAAACCCATACCTGTCACCCAGCGCCTAAATACTAGGCCTCAAATTTAAATCCCTCTAAATCTCTCGTTACCGCTGTCCTGTTGTAGCTGGGAAAGTTATTTAGTGCCCGTCAAAGCACATTTTTTGTTCTGGGTTGAAGTACAAGTCCCAATTTAGCAATTTCATAATTTAGTGGTTTCTGCTATATCAGAGCTATTTGAAATCTATCCCTAAAAGGGTATATAATATTGAAGGTGCACATAGGGTCATTCAGAATAACTTCACACACACGCTTCTGTGCATTTCCAAGTCTAATTCTGTCACTAAATCCATACCGGTCACCCAGCGCCTAAATACTAGGCCTCAAATTTATATCCCGCTGAATTTGAATACAATACATTGGGCCAAATAATATATTTGTTGTTGTGGTGAACCATAACAATGAGAAAAACATCTAGTAAGGGACGCGGACGTGGACATGGTCGTGGTGGTGTTAGTGGACCCTCTGGTGCTGGGAGAGGACGTGGCCGTTCTGCCACATCCACACGTCCTAGTGTACCAACTACCTCAGGTCCCAGTAGCCGCCAGAATTTACAGCGATATATGGTGGGGCCCAATGCCGTTCTAAGGATGGTAAGGCCTGAGCAGGTACAGGCATTAGTCAATTGGGTGGCCGACAGTGGATCCAGCACGTTCACATTATCTCCCACCCAGTCTTCTGCAGAAAGCGCACAGATGGCGCCTGAAAACCAACCCCATCAGTCTGTCACATCACCCCCATGCATACCAGGGAAACTGTCTCAGCCTCAAGTTATGCAGCAGTCTCTTATGCTGTTTGAAGACTCCGCTGGCAGGGTTTCCCAAGGGCATCCACCTAGCCCTTCCCCAGCGGTGAAAGACATAGAATGCACTGACGCACAACCACTTATGTTTCCTGATGATGAGGACATGGGAATACCACCTCAGCATGTCTCTGATGATGACGAAACACAGGTGCCAACTGCTGCGTCTTTCTGCAGTGTGCAGACTGAACAGGAGGTCAGGGATCAAGACTGGGTGGAAGACGATGCAGGGGACGATGAGGTCCTAGACCCCACATGGAATGAAGGTCGTGCCACTGACTTTCACAGTTCGGAGGAAGAGGCAGTGGTGAGACCGAGCCAACAGCGTAGCAAAAGAGGGAGCAGTGGGCAAAAGCAGAACACCCGCCGCCAAGAGACTCCGCCTGCTACTGACCGCCGCCATCTGGGACCGAGCACCCCAAAGGCAGCTTCAAGGAGTTCCCTGGCATGGCACTTCTTCAAACAATGTGCTGACGACAAGACCCGAGTGGTTTGCACGCTGTGCCATCAGAGCCTGAAGCGAGGCATTAACGTTCTGAACCTGAGCACAACCTGCATGACCAGGCACCTGCATGCAAAGCATGAACTGCAGTGGAGTAAACACCTTAAAACCAAGGAAGTCACTCAGGCTCCCCCTGCTACCTCTTCTGCTGCTGCCGCCTCGGCCTATTCTGCTGCTGCCGCCTCGGCCTCTTCCTCCGCCTCTGGAGGAACGTTGGCACCTGCCGCCCAGCAAACAGGGGATGTACCACCAACACCACCACCACCACCTCCGTCACCAAGCGTCTCAACCATGTCACACGCCAGCGTTCAGCTCTCCATCTCACAAACATTTGATAGAAAGCGTAAATTCCCACCTAGCCACCCTCGATCCCTGGCCCTGAATGCCAGCATTTCTAAACTACTGGCCTATGAAATGCTGTCATTTAGGCTGGTGGACACAGACAGCTTCAAACAGCTCATGTCGCTTGCTGTCCCACAGTATGTTGTTCCCAGCCGGCACTACTTCTCCAAGAGAGCCGTGCCTTCCCTGCACAACCAAGTATCCGATAAAATCAAGTGTGCACTGCGCAACGCCATCTGTGGCAAGGTCCACCTAACCACAGATACGTGGACCAGTAAGCACGGCCAGGGACGCTATATCTCCCTAACTGCACACTGGGTAAATGTAGTGGCAGCTGGGCCCCAGGCGGAGAGCTGTTTGGCGCACGTCCTTCCGCCGCCAAGGATCGCAGGGCAACATTCTTTGCCTCCTGTTGCCACCTCCTCCTTCTCGGCTTCCTCCTCCTCTTCTTCCACCTGCTCATCCAGTCAGCCACACACCTTCACCACCAACTTCAGCACAGCCCGGGGTAAACGTCAGCAGGCCATTCTGAAACTCATATGTTTGGGGGACAGGCCCCACACCGCACAGGAGTTGTGGCGGGGTATAGAACAACAGACCGACGAGTGGTTGCTGCCGGTGAGCCTCAAGCCCGGCCTGGTGGTGTGTGATAATGGGCGAAATCTCGTTGCAGCTCTGGGACTAGCCAATTTGACGCACATCCCTTGCTTGGCGCATGTGCTGAATTTGGTGGTGCAGAAGTTCATTCACAACTACCCCGACATGTCAGAGCTGCTGCATAAAGTGCGGGCCGTCTGTTCGCGCTTCCGGCGTTCACATCCTGCCGCTGCTCGCCTGTCTGCGCTACAGCGTAACTTCGGCCTTCCCGCTCACCGCCTCATATGCGACGTGCCCACCAGGTGGAACTCCACCTTGCACATGCTGGACAGACTGTGCGAGCAGCAGCAGGCCATAGTGGAGTTTCAGCTGCAGCACGCACGGGTCAGTCGCACTACAGAACAGCACCACTTCACCTACCAATGACTGGGCCTCCATGCGAGACCTGTGTGCCCTGTTGCGCTGTTTCGAGTACTCCACCAACATGGCCAGTGGCGATGACACCGTTATCAGCGTTACAATACCACTTCTATGTCTCCTTGAGAAAACACTTAGGGCGATGATGGAACAGGAGGTGGCCCAGGAGGAGGAGGAGGAGGATGAGGAAGAGGGGTCATTTTTAGCACTTTCAGGCCAGTCTCTTCGAAGTGACTCAGAGGGAGGTTTTTTGCAACAGCAGAGGCCAGGTACAAATGTGGCCAGCCAGGGCCCACTACTGGAGGACGAGGAGGACGAGGATGAGGAGGAGGTGGAGGAGGATGAGGATGAAGCATGGTCACAGCGGGGTGGCACCCAACGCAGCTCGGGTCCATCACTGGTGCGTGGCTGGGGGGAAAGGCAGGACGATGACGATACGCCTCCCACAGAGGACAGCTTGTCCTTACCCCTGGGCAGCCTGGCACACATGAGCGACTACATGCTGCAGTGCCTGCGCAACGACAGCAGAGTTGCCCACATTTTAACCTAGTGCGGACTACTGGGTTGCCACCCTGCTGGATCCACGCTACAAAGACAATGTGCCCACCTTACTTCCTGCACTGGAGCGTGATAGGAAGATGCGCGAGTACAAGCGCACGTTGGTAGACGCGCTACTGAGAGCATTCCCAAATGTCACAGGGGAACAAGTGGAAGCCCAAGGCCAAGGCAGAGGAGGAGCAAGAGGTCGCCAAGGCAGCTGTGTCACGGCCAGCTCCTCTGAGGGCAGGGTTAGCATGGCAGAGATGTGGAAAACTTTTGTCAACACGCCACAGCTAACTGCACCACCACCTGATACGCAACGTGTTAGCAGGAGGCAACATTTCACTAACATGGTGGAACAGTACGTGTGCACACCCCTCCACGTACTGACTGATGGTTCGGCCCCATTCAACTTCTGGGTCTCTAAATTGTCCACGTGGCCAGAGCTAGCCTTTTATGCCTTGGAGGTGCTGGCCTGCCCGGCAGCCAGCGTTTTGTCTGAACGTGTATTCAGCACGGCAGGGGGCGTCATTACAGACAAACGCAGCCGCCTGTCTACAGCCAATGTGGACAAGCTGACGTTCATAAAAATGAACCAGGCATGGATCCCACAGGACCTGTCCGTCCCTTGTCCAGATTAGACATTAACTACCTCCCCATAACCATATATTATTGGACTCCAGGGCACTTCCTCATTCAATCCTATTTTTATTTTCATTTTACCATTATATTGCGATGCTACCCAAAGTTGAATGAACCTCTCCTCTGCCTGTGTGCTAGGCCTAAATATATGCCAATGGACTGTTGCAGTGGTGGCTGACATGAAGCCTGATTCTCTGCTATGACATGCAGACTAATTCTCTGCTGACATGAAGCCAGATTGTCTGTTACGGGACCTCTCTCCTCTGCCTGGGTGCTGGGCCTAAATTTATGAAAATTGACTCTTACAGTGGTGGGTGACGTGAAGCCTGATTCTCTGCTATGATATGAAGACTGATTCTCTGCTGACATGAAGCCAGATTGTCTGTTACGGGACCTTTCTCCTCTGCCTGGGTTCTGGGCCTAAATTTATGAAAATTGACTCTTACAGTGGTGGGTGACGTGAAGCCTGATTCTCTGCTATGATATGAAGACTGATTCTCTGCTGACATGAAGCCAGATTGTCTGTTACGGGACCTTTCTCCTCTGCCTGGGTTCTGGGCCTAAATTTATGAAAATTGACTCTTACAGTGGTGGGTGACGTGAAGCCTGATTCTCTGCTATGATATGAAGACTGATTCTCTGCTGACATGAAGCCAGATTGTCTGTTACGGGACCTTTCTCCTCTGCCTGGGTTCTGGGCCTAAATTTATGAAAATTGACTCTTACAGTGGTGGGTGACGTGAAGCCTGATTCTCTGCTATGATATGAAGACTGATTCTCTGCTGACATGAAGCCAGATTGTCTGTTACGGGACCTTTCTCCTCTGCCTGGGTTCTGGGCCTAAATTTATGAAAATTGACTCTTACAGTGGTGGGTGACGTGAAGCCTGATTCTCTGCTATGATATGAAGACTGATTCTCTGCTGACATGAAGCCAGATTGTCTGTTACGGGACCTTTCTCCTCTGCCTGGGTTCTGGGCCTAAATTTATGAAAATTGACTCTTACAGTGGTGGGTGACGTGAAGCCTGATTCTCTGCTATGATATGAAGACTGATTCTCTGCTGACATGAAGACAGATTCTCTGTTACGGGACCTCTCTCCTCTGCCTGTGTGTGTGCTGGGCCTAAATATATGCCAATGGACTGTTGCAGTGGTGGCTGACGTGAAGCCTCATTCTCTGCTATGACATGCAGACTAATTCTCTGCTGACATGAAGACAGATTCTCTGTTACGGGACCTCTCTCCTCTGCCTGTGTGTGTGCTGGGCCTAAATATATGCCAATGGACTGTTGCAGTGGTGGCTGACGTGAAGCCTGATTCTCTGCTATGACATGCAGACTAATTCTCTGCTGACATGAAGCCAGATTGTCTGTTACGGGACCTCTCTCCTCTGCCTGTGTGTGTGCTGGGCCTAAATATATGCCAATGGACTGTTGCAGTGGTGGCTGACGTGAAGCCTCATTCTCTGCTATGACATGCAGACTAATTCTCTGCTGACATGAAGACAGATTCTCTGTTACGGGACCTCCCTCCTCTGCCTGGGTGCTGGGCCTAAATATATGCCAATGGACTGTTGCAGTGGTGGCTGACGTGAAGCCTCATTCTCTGCTATGACATGCAGACTAATTCTCTGCTGACATGAAGACAGATTCTCTGTTACGGGACCTCTCTCCTCTGCCTGGGTGCCGGGGCCTAAATATCTGAGAATGGACTGTTCCAGTGGTGGGTGACGGGAAGCCAGATTCTCTGCTATGGAACCTCTCTCCAATTGATTTTGGTTAATTTTTATTTATTTAATTTTTATTTTAATTCATTTCCCTATCCACATTTGTTTGCAGGGGATTTACCTACATGTTGCTGCCTTTTGCAGCCCTCTAGCTCTTTCCTGTGCTGTTTTACAGCCTTTTTAGTGCCGAAAAGTTCGGGTCCCCATTGACTTCAATGGGGTTCGGGTTCGGGACGAAGTTCGGATCGGGTTCGGATCCCGAACCCGAACATTTCCGGGATGTTCGGCCGAACTTCTCGAACCCGAACATCCAGGTGTTCGCTCAACTCTAGTCATAATGAATGATAAAAAAATTATAGGTACCCAAAATGGTACCAATTAAAATGTCAGCTCTTCCTGCAAAAAAAGAGCCTCTGCACAAGACGATCATCAGAAAAATAAAATAAAATGCTTTATTATGTAAAACTGAAATATACATATTTGGTTTTGTCGCGTCCGTATCAACCTACTCTAGTAAAGTAACACATGATCTATCCTGTCAGGAGAACACCGTAAAAAGCAAATATTAAAAACTGTGCCATTTTTTGGTTACCTTGCCTAACAAAAAGAGTAATATCGAGCAATCAAAATACCCCCAAAAAGTACTCCAGAATAGTACCAATAAAACTGTCACCTTATCCTGTAGTTTACAAAATGGGGTCACTTTTTGGGAGTTTCTACTCTAGGGGTGCATAAGGGGGTCTTGAAATATGACATGGCAACTTAAAATTATTAAAGCAACATATGCCCTCCAAAATCAATGCCCTCCAAAATCAATATGGCGCGCCTTTCCTTCTGCAGCCTGGCTTGTGCTAATACAGCAGTTACAACCACATATGGTTTGCTTCTGTAAACATTGAGTTTTCTTTTAACCCCTGCTGTGTTACAGGGAAAAATAGATTAAAATGGAAAATATGCAAAAAAGTACAATTTTGAAATGTTACCACCATTTTCCTCTCATTCTTTTTAAGTTTTTATTTATGGCTGGTTTCTATTATGTAAGCCCAACAAAGTGACTTCAGAAATGAACAGGTCCATAATTTTATTTTATTTTTTTCATAAAATTTTAAGAATCGCTAAATGAAATTTAGAAAATGAAGCCAACATGAAGTATACATCTGGGAAATGTACAGTAACAACTATTTTATGAGGTATCACAATTTTTCTGTAAATTTTGGAATTTCTTATAATTAAAAGTGAAACACATTGACTCAAATTTACCACTTGCATGAAGTGCAATAGGTCACAAGAAAATAATCTCAGAATCGCTTATATACGTAAAAGCGTTCCAGAGTTATTACCATATAAAGTGAAACATGTCAGATTTGCAAAATGGGGCTTGGTCCTTATGGTGAAAACTGGCTTGGTCTTAAAGGGATTACTGATGCATAGTAACTGTATCACTAAAATAGCAAATTAACTCTTAATGTCGGTGCACTGCACAGTGATGCAGATGGAGATACCGTATATACTCGAGTATAAGCCGACCCGAATATAAGCCGAGGCCCCTAATTTTACCCCCCAAAAATGGGAAAAATTATTGACTCGAGTATAAGACTAGGGTGGGAAATGCAGCATATGTGGGGGATCTGTGGAGGACGCTGTTATGGGGTGGATCTGTGGAGGACGCTGTTATGGGGTGGATCTGTGGAGGACGCTGTTATGGGGTGGATCTGTGGAGGACGCTGTTATGGGGTGGATCTGTGGAGGACGCTGTTATGGGGTGGATCTGTGGAGGACGCTGTTATAGGGGATATGTGCTATGACACATAGGGCCATGAGGGGGGGGGCAGCATAAGACATATAGCATCTTATGCTGGTCCCCCTCATGGCCCTATGTGTCCCCTCATGTGTCCTAAACTGTGCACATGAAATACTTTGTGTGTAAAGTATTTTACTAGTGTGTAAAACAAGCTCTCTCCTATTGATAACAGGTCCGGCCTCTGTACTCACTGTCACGATGAATGCACTGCAGATAGTTGGCCGGCCGGCGTGTGACTGACGTCACTTAGTAACGCTCCTCCCACTTCAGGAAGCAGGAGCGTTACTCAGTGACGTCAGTCACGCGCCGGCCGGGCCGCTCGCTGCAGTGCATTCATCGTGGCATTTTCGGGTCGGCCAAATCGAGACTCGAGTATAAGACGAGGGGGCTTTTTGAGCACAAAAATATGTGCCAAAAAACTCGTCTTATACTCGAGTATATACGGTATATTACAGCTGCCATTAATACTGAGGCACACTAACTGTATCACTAAAATAACATATAAATTCTGAATGTCGGTGCACTAGAACATGATGCACATGGCGATATATGACACCTACCTTTAATACTGAGCCACAGTAACTGTATCACTAAAATAATGTATTAACTCTTTATGTCGGTGCACTTGAACGTGATGCACACGGCAATATACTAAACCTGCCTTTAAGGGTGCATTCAGATTGCATTTCTGGGTCTGCATCCATTCTGCAATTTTACGGAGCAGGTGCAACATAAGATGCGGACATCACGTGGTAGTTCTATTCCACAGGCCCGCAAAAAAATAGAACATGTACTATTCTTGTCCTCAATAGCAGACAAGAATAGGCATTTCTACATAGTGCTGGCCCTGTGCGTTCTGCAAAATGCAGAATGCACACAGCCTGTATCCGTGTTTTGCATATCCGCAATTCGTAGAAGCAAAACACTTATGGTCGTCTGAATGTAGCCTAATACTGAGGCACACTGACTATATCACTAAAATAACAGATTAAGGCCTCATGCACACGACTGTTCCGGTTTTTGCGGTCCGCAAAGCACGGATCCGCAAAAAAGAAAATGGAAGCCGCCCATGTCCCTTCTGCAATTTGCGGAATGGAATGGACGGCCCTTTGTAGAAATGCCTATTCTTGTCCGCAAAATGGACAAGAATAGGACAGGTTATATTTTTTTGCGGGGCCTAGGAACGGAGCAACGGATGCGGACAGCACACGGAGTGCTGTCCGCATCTTTTGCGGCCCCATTGAAGTGAATGGGACCTGAACAACGGTCGTGCGCATGAGCCCTAACTCTGAACGTCGGTGCACTAGAACGTGATGCACATGGAGCTATATTACACCTGCCTTTAATACTGAGTCACAGTAACTGTATCACTAAAATAACAGATTAACCTCCTCAGGACCGCCGTACGAAGGGTTGCGTCCTGGCGGCAACCCTGTTATTTCGGGGAGACGCGCCTGTGCGTCATCTCGCGAGACGCGAAATTTTGGGCAAAGCCAGCCCGTGCATGCGCATCGCGGGCCGGCAAAAGTTAGTGTCGTATTTCGTCACCAGCCTGCCAGCCAATGATCGTGGCTGGCAGGCTGGCGATTTTTCAAAAAATCTAATCAGAAGCCAGTTAACACTTTATTATTTATAAATATAAGGTGTTAAATGGCTTCTCTGCTCCTCTGCTGGTCCTTTTGGTCGGTTGGTCTCAGCAGAGGAGCAGTGAGTAGCCACCAAACACTACACTTAGCCCCAGATCACCCCCCAGCACCCCAATTAACACCTTGATCGCCCCTGTCAATCACCTAGTGAAAGGGAAAAAAGTGATCAGTGTAAACTGTCACTTTTTTTCCCCACTGGTATTGACTGATAGTTTTAGGATAGTTTAGGTCCCTTGGTTAGGTAGTTTAGCGATCGTTTAGCGCCCAGCCCACCGCACCGCAGTCACTGATTCGCTGATTAGCATTTGTACTTTTATAGTATCTGCAAGTGATCAGAACTTATCACAGTCAGATCTATAATAGTATCAGTGTCACCTTAGCTCAGCCTCCACCCAAAACGCAGTGTTTGCCCGATCAGGCCTGATCGGTTGCCCACACGTGCGTTCACCCACGCCCTGCCGCAGTGACAAAAAATGTATTTAGCCACCGCACAGACAGGCCCGTAGACCCCCTTAGAGTCCCTGAGGTGCTGGCAAACCCTGATTGGCAGTCCCCAACTTCAGCCGCACCATTAGTTCCCCCTTTCACCGCCCAGTCTGGAGTTCGGGTTGAGACAGCTCAGATCGGTTCGGCCCTGGGATTTTTTGAGCTGTTCTGAGTGGAGCTCAGGGACTTAGTTGTGGCAGAAACAAACCGATATGCCACTGAATTTTTAGCCGCCAACCCGGGAAGCTATTATGCCTAGTATTTCCGGTGGAAACCCATCCAAGTTTCCGAATTTAACATTTTTCTGGGCCTTCTCCTCAACATGGGTCTAACCAAAAAGCATAAATTGCGGTCATATTGGTCCACAAACCCAATTCATCACATGCCCATGTTCTCTGCTGCCATGTCCAGGACACGATTTGAGACCATCCTGCGTTTCCTGCACTTTAGTGATAACAGCACCTCCCGTCCCAGAGGCCACCCAGCTTTTGACCGGCTCCACAAAATTCAGCCCCTCATAGACCACTTCAACAACAAATTTGCAAATTTGTATACCCCTGCGCAAAACATCTGCGTAAACAAGTCCCTCATACATTTTAACGGGCGCCTTGGCTTCAAACAATACATCCCAAGCAAGCGCGCCCGGTATGGGGTCAAATTGTATAAGCTCTGTGAAAGGGCCACAGGCTATACCCACAAATTTCGGATCTGAGAGTAAAGATCAGACCCTGGAGCCGATCGGTTGCCCTGACTACCTGGGGAGCAGTGGGAAGACAGTCTGGGACTTGGTGTCACCCTTATTTGGCAAGGGGTACCATCTTTATGTGGACAATTTCTACACAAATGTGCCCCTCTTCAGGCATTTGTTCCTAGAACAGATTGGCTGCTGTGGCACCGCACGATCTAGTCGCAGGGGCTTCCCCCAATGGCTCGTTACCACCCGTCTTGCAAGGGGGAGAGGGCTGCCTTGTGTAATGAAGAACTGCTCGCGGTGAAATGGAGAGACAAGTGTGACGTTTACATGCTCTCCTCCATTCACGCAGACACAACAATCCAAATTGAACGAGCAACCAGTGTCATTGAAAAGCCCCTCTGTGTCCACGACTATAATTCACTCATGGGAGGGGTGGACTTCAATGACCAGATGTTGGCTCCTTATCTCCTTTACCGCAGGATCAGACGCTGGTATAAGAAGGTGTCTGTATATTTAATTCAATTGGCTGTATATAATAGTTTTGTTCTCTACAGTAAGGCTGGGAGAACAAGATCCTTCCTCAAATTTCAGGAAGAGATCATTGAGAACCTCCTGTATCCAGGAGGTTCCGTGGCCCCATCCACCAGTGTAGTGAGCCATCTACACGAGCGACATTTCCCCAGTGTCGTTGCTGGTACCTCAAACTGACCACCACCCCGAAAAAAATGTTGTGTCTGAAGCAGGAGTGGAATAAGGCGTGACACCCGCTATTTCTGTCCTGACTGCCCTGACCACCCTGCCCTATGCTTAGGGGAGTGTTTCCGGAAGTACCACACACAGGTACACTTAGCATAGGGATTGCATCTCACAGGACAGGCACACAGGGCTATTAGGGCCCATTCACACACAGCTGCTGCAAACCTCTCCTTTCACCTGGACAAGTGCATAATGTACTTCGCCACATCTTTGGGCGATTTGCGCTTTGCACATTGTCCGATGGGGAAGGAGAGGTTTGTCCGATAAAGGTAAAAAAATTAATAAAATTACCAGTAAGCAAAAAAGTTAACGTTCAGTTTAAAAAGTTAAATAAAGTTTATAAGTTCTGTTCAAATGTTATTATAAAGTTAATCAAATTTATTGCGATGCGGCCTGGTTTTTTCTTTTTTTTTTTTTACCTTCCAGGTGGACCAACTGATCGACTAGCTGCAGCACTGATGTGCATTCTGACAGAAGCATTGCGCTGCTGTCAGATTACACAAAAGTCGGTGTATGCGGCGCTGCAAGACGAGATTTCTCCTCTGCAGTAAAAGATACGTTTGCCGAGGCATATGAGCTGAGGAGGCGGCGGTGTTCATATGCTTTGGCAAACACTTTGTATATAAAAAAATAAATAAAAAATCCTGGCAATGATTTATTCATTCACATCAATTGATGTGAATGGAGAAATCGGGTTTGCCAGGGCCTACGAGCTAAGTGGGTATGGATGTTGGGCGGAGCTCCTATGTCCTGGCAGACGCCTTTCCCCTCCTTTTTTTTTTTGGCAGAGATTTTTTCATCCACATTGATCGATGTGAATGAAGAAATCTGTGCCGTTCATTTTTTCTTTCAGCCCAGAGGCTGAACGGAAAAGAAAAAAACTCATTACCTGTATGCTCAATATAAGGAGAATAGCAGAAACTCATAATGCTGGCCATACATGTAATGATTGCGTAGATCCTCAAATGCCAGGGCAGTACAAACACCCCACAAATGACACCATTTTGGAAAGAAGACACCCCAAGGTATTCTATGAACTCTCCATGCCCCTCATTGAATACCTTGGGGTGTCTTCTTTCCAAAATGGGGTCAAATGTGGTGTATTTATACTGCCCTGGCTTTTTAGGGGCCCTAAAGCGTGAGAAGAAGTCTGGGATCCAAATGTCTAAAAATGCCCTCCTAAAAGGAATTTTGGCACCTTTGCGCATCTAGGCTGCAAAAAAAGTGTCACACATGTGGTATCGCCGTACTCAGGAGAAGTTGGTGAATGTGTTTTGGGGTGTCATTTTACATATACCCAGGCTGGGTGAGACAAATATCTTGGTCAAATGCCAACTTTGTATAAAAAAATGGGAAAAGTTGTTTTTTGCCGAGATATTTATCTCACCCAGCATGGGTATATGTAAAATGACACCCCAAAACACATTCCCCAACTTCTCCTGAGTACGGCGATACCACATGTGTGACACTTTTTTGCAGCCTAGGTGGGCAAATGGGCCCAAATTCCAAAGAGCACCTTTCGGATTTCACCGGCCATTTTTTACAGATTTAGATTTCAAACTACTTCTAACGCATCTGGGCCCCTAAAAAGCCAGGGCAGTATAACTACCCCACAAGTGACCCCATTTTGGAAAGAAGACACCCCAAGGTATTTCATGATGGGCATAGTGAGTTCATGGAAGTTTTTATTTTTTTGTCACAAGTTAGTGGAATATGAGACTTTGTAAGGAAAAAATAAATAAATAAAAAAATCATCATTTTCCCTAACTTGTTACAAAAAATAAAAAGTTCTATGAACTCACTATGCCCATCAGCGAATACCTTAGGGTGTCTACTTTCTGAAATGGGGTCATTTGTGGGGGTTTTCTACTATCTGGGCATTGTAAAAATTCAGGAAACATGACAGGTTCTCAGAAAGTCAGAGCTGCTTCAAAAAGCAGAAATTCACATTTTTGTACCATCGTTTGTAAACGTTATAACTTTTACCCAAACCATTTTTTTTACCCAAACATTTTTTTTATCAAAGACATGTAGAACAATAAATTTAGCGAAAAATGTATATATGGATGTCGTTTTTCTTGAAAAATTTTACAACTGAAAGTAAAAAATTTCATTTTTTTGCAAAAATTTAGTTAAATTTCGATTAATAACAAAAAAAGTAAAAATGTCAGCAGCAATAAAATACCACCAAATGAAAGCTCTATTAGTGAGAAGAAAAGGAGGTAAAATCATTTGGGTGGTAAGTTGCATGACCGAGCAATAAACGGTGAAAGTAGTGTAGTGCAGAATTGTAAAAAGTGGTCAGGTCATTAAGGGTGTTTAAGCTAGGGGGCTGAGGTGGTTAAAGGGCTTCTGTCACCCCACTAAACTAATATATTTTTTTTTGTGTACTTATAATCCCTATCCTGCGATATTGCCATACATTATGTTATTAATATTTTTCTTTCAGTAGATTTTGCAAAAAACATATTTTTAAGATATGCTAATTACCCGTCTACCAGCAAGTAGGGCGTCTACTTGCTGGTAGCAGCCGCAGAAAACCGCCCCCTCCTTCTGTTGATTGACAGGGCCAGCCAAGATCTCCTCCTCCGGCCGGTCCTGTCAGCATTTCAAAAATCGCGCGCCTGTGTTGATTCGGCGCAGCCGCTCTGAGATAAGGAGGCTTGCCTCCTCAGTACTACCTCTGTGCGCCTGCGCCAATGACGTCTTCTTTTTCGGTGACGTCATTGGCGCAGGCGCACTGAGGGGGTGCTGAAGAGGCGAGCCTCTTTATCTCAGAGCACCTGCGTCGAATCAACACAGGCGCGATTTTTGAAATGCTGACAGGGCCGGCCGGAGGAGGAGATCGCGGCTGGCCCTGTCAATGAACAGAAGGAAGGCGCGGTTTTCTGCGGCTGCTACCAGCAAGTAGACACCCTACTTGCTGGTAGACAGGTAATTAGCATATCTTAAAAGTACGTTTTTTGCTAAATCTACTGAACGAAAATTATTAATAACATAATGTTTGGCAATATCGCAGAATAGGGATTATAAGTACACAAAAAAAAATGAGTTTAGTGGGGTGACAGAAGCCCTTTAACTCTGTATGTCTGCAATGCACACATGAGGCACTCTTCCTACAGTCTCCCTACACGCTCCAATATTGTCCTTTTAACAGTTTTCAGAAAAACTGTCGTAAGTGCATGAGCGCTTGTCACGTATCTCCCTATGCTCAATTCACAGCAGTGATGGGTAATTCATGAACAATCAGTTCAAAATGAACTGATCTGCTGTTTCGTGATAAAATCCCGTCCTATGTGCTGAAGATGCTCTAGCTGCACTGCTTTTCAGCTCTCATGCATTCACCATGAGTCGGTGGATATGAACTACTATAGGGGGCACGTTAGCATCTCGTTGAACTAGACTGTCAGGATTCATTCTAGGAACATGTTAGTTCCCCTAGTTTACTAGTTCACAAGTCACAGGCTCCCTTTCAGCCTCCTCAGGACATGGTGCTGCACGGCAGGCAGCCGTATACTGGAGTTCTGTTCACTCTACTAAGTATCAGCTGCCTGTTCATATTCACACTGCTGGACAATAATAAATATATCTGACCCTTTTAGTAAAACTATAACTCATCTAAAGAGCTGTAAATCCTATGTGTAGCAGAGCAGATCTGTGCTTCTACTCACTTATCAGTAGCATCACAGAGCCACAAAATTAACTAGAACTAAACAAACTCATCTTTTGAACTAATCTTTCAGGTGAACTAGACCAGAATGAACTAATCCCCAAAATGAACTAGATTTCCCATCACTAGCTCACAGGACAATGAAGGAGACTGAGTGGAATGAGGCTGTTAAATGGACTGTGAAATCACAGGGGATGTCTGTGGATTGGCTGGCTGCAAGGCATTATGGGTGACCTTGTGTTTCCAGGGTTCTTAGTTTCACTTTGTAACACATGCAGCTGCCATTTTCGGAAAAACTGATTCATTACCATGAAGCGCTAGGAAATTCGACTTTGTTGAGAGTTTTCCTAAACTTTGGACCGCATTCCGTTTCTATATGTCAGAAAGTCAAAGCTTGTCTCATAGGGCGCAACTTCCATTAAGTGGTGACGGCAAGACGGTTTTTCCTTTGGAGTTATAAATGAAGGATTTTTGTAATTTTTCAAAATTCTATTTTACATAAAAACTTGATATAAACAATATGTCATTTTCTAATGACACATTCCCTTTATGTTGTTTACCTTTTTACTACTGTATAACTATAAAAAACTGTTTAATGAGAAATTCAGCATTGCTCTATGTCTGTATCTATCTATCTATCTATCTATCTATCTATCTATTCATTTAACGTCCATCTGTTTTTAAAGATACAAAAGATACATGTATAAAAAATGAATGACATTTTTGATGGTTAATCATTTAGGTGTTAATCTGTTTGCAACATTCTCCCTAGAGTTAGTAAAAAAAAAAAAACTGTAAGCAAATGGATACAAAGAAGCAAAAATGACAAAAGACATTGGTGGACAGATGGCAATTGTAAACTACCCAAGGCATAAGAAATAGCATACATGCCTAAAAGAAAAGCACTCTGCAGTCATCTAATGTTTATAATGGAGGAACTTTAAATACAAGAGGTTGCAAAAACAATAGCAGACAGATGGTAAATGTCAAAAACCTGTAGCGTGAAGAGCTCTTGAAAGATACTGTAATTATTTGAGCACAACAAAATCTGCATTGCATATGTACTCTCAAAAGTCTTTTTCAAGAAAACCCAAAAAGCTTTCCATTTTGGCAACATAAAGTATGACAATTTGAATAAAAAGTAATACAAGCATGAGAAACAAGAAACATTAACAAACCTAGAGCTACCTCTTAGCCTCAACTTTCACAGTATTCGAGCAAATCATTTGTACTTTACAAAGATTGAAATAGTATACATTTATTTCTAAAAATGGACTGGAAACAAAGTGCACAGAACTTAGGCTACTTTCACACTTGCGGCAGAGTGATCCGGCAAGCAGTTCCGTTGCGGAAGGGCAAAACATATGCTAACTGATGGCATTTGTAAGACTGATCAGGATCCTGATGAGTCTTAAAAATGCCTGATCAGTCAGAAAAATGCATTGAAATGCCGGATCCGTCTTTCCGGTGTCATCTGGCAAAACGGATCCAGCATTTATTTTATTCACCTTTTTTTCGGTCTGCGCATGCACAGACCGGAAGAACGGATCTGGCATTCCAGTATTTTGAATGCCGGATCCGGCACTAATACATTCCTATGGAAAAAATTGCCGGATCCGGCATTCAGGCAAGTTTTTAGTTTTTTTCCGCCGGAGATAAAACTGCAGCATGCTGCAGTTTTTTTCTTTTGCCTAATCAGTCAAAATGACTGAACTGACGATATCCTGATGCATCCTGAACAGAATACGCTCCATTAAGAATGCATGGGGATATGCCTGATCAGTTATTATCCGGCATTGAGCCCTTTTGACGGAACTCAGTGCCAGAAAAGAAAAATGCTAGTGTGAAACTACCCTTAAGTAAAAAGAAATATGGCAAATACTTAAAATAACCCTTGTCTGCTTATTCCACTTTTCCAACTCCCACAATGGCATACACATAGCTTACTTCAACTCTGAGTACTTTTATTTAAATGCACTTGCCTATGTAGACTTTTGGGGGCATTTTTTAGGATTGCATTTTACTCATTTTGGGATACAAATCATTTTTTCAGTTGGTCTTTATTACAAATATTGAACCTTTCTGTCACAGAGGGTTAACTGTTCTAGCTGTGTGAATGGTACTTTCACTTTTTGTCTTCTAATAACCCTTATCAGTAAGATAAGAATTGAGCTACAATGAGTGTTTATAAGGTCAGAGAGGAGACATAAGGAACCTGTCAGCTCACTGACTGATGGAGCAAGGAGAAAATTCAGAACCAGCTACAAGATGAACTCAAAGCTGTCTTTATAAAGACCAATTGAAAAAATGGCTATATATCTTAGAAACATAATAGACCATTTTAACAAACAATGGGGGGAATTTATTGTGCCTTGCACTCTAGAAATCTGGCTTCAAAGCATTACAAAATTGGCGCTCTGCAACTTTTTGTGGTGACTTACCCAGAAATCTTGCAATTTTTATTTTATTTTTTTACATTTTACACCACACATTCCAGTTTTGAAAAGTTAATGAGAAAGTGGGTATCGTTAGCTTTAAAAAAAATTGCAAATAAATCTCAATCTTACTCCAGGAAGGAGTGGCATAGAAAAACTGGAGTAGCATTTCTAGACAAAAGTGTTTAAAGATGCACCAAATATAAACGGTTTACCCATCTCATACAATGTCATATGAGCGGAGTCCCTCCTTTGGCACTGTCTCCTCAAAGAGAATGCACAGCACGAGTGCGTTCCATTCACTTCTATTGGAGTTCTAGAAATAGCAGAGAGGGTGTGTTTGGTTATTTCCAAAGTCCCATAGAAGTGTAAGGCGAACACACCACTCATGCATGACCAGCTCTCCATTCATTGCTTTGGGACTGCTGAAAATAGCCAAGCTGGCACTTAGCTATCTTTGGAACTATCATAGTGGTGAATGTGGTGGTACCACGGTGCACCCATCTTCATTTTGGGGGCCCATTCTGGAGATAGTGGTGGGTCGCAGAGGTGTGACCTGCATATAAATGACATTGGTGTCATATCCTAGTGTTATGCAACCAATGTCTGAGGTGGGAATATCTCTGTAACAAACATTGTGTGGCATTTGATACATTTGGTGCAAAGTTCACCAACACAGACTCAAGATAAACTGACTTCAAATATTCCCCTCATGAAAATTTCTCCCAATGTGTTTTCTTCTATACTTTTGCTTCTCAGTGTCTAGGGCACACGTTTGCAACTAAAATGGTAATGTTTATCTCACTTTTATTGATCTCCAGCAGTGTGTGTTCCCACAAAGAACATCTTTGCTCAGCAGATAGCTTCACCTGGTTACGTCTCCTGCCCTGTTCATTCAGAGTGTATCTGGAACTTTGCAGCTATCAGAAACATTCTAGATAAATAAATGGTGACATAAATACCTGTCATACGGCAGCAAGTCAGCAATTCTTTTACTATTATTGGCCTCTGTAGAATTTCTTGAGCACCATAGGGAAGAGTTCTCTCTCTTCTACTCTTTAGTATTACCAACTGTTATGTAGCAGTAACTTTTCCACTGACTGAATTATTTTATAATGATTGTCTATCTATCTTTAAGTAAATATCTATTTAGAATCTATGTTAAAGAAAATCTCTTCCTTTTTATATTTAAAATTACTGCCATTAAAACGATGAGCGTGTTTAAAAAAAAATATACTAATGCTAATAATCTATTCAGTGGAAGTTTGGAAACTTTAATTTACCCATTAATAATATTCATCATTACTCATTTTGGACACAAATATTCTATTTATTACAATGAAACCTATATAATAGCTTACTATGAGAGAGCAACATAAAGAATTCTGATCTGCAGGCTGAAGAGAGTAGATAGTTTGACTAATGTGTTGAGTATTTGCATGCACACCGTATGTATTTTACATGGTACAATTTCCCAAAATGCATGGCTCTTCCCCATACATGAATATAATATAAGCACTGCAAAAGGCTTGGATTAAAGCTTCTGCCCCTGCACTGCCGCTGTCAGGGACAGTGCAGAGTCTAGTAATGCCGGCAAGGAACCAATCAGAGTGGTCCCTTGCTGGCGATCGCTCTAAATGGTTAGTCTGTGCAATCAGATCGCTGCAGTATGAAAGTGTCAATTTCAGGCTCAGATCTGCAGTCTGCAAATCAGAGCCTGAAATCAGGCACTGGCTGCTTTGTGCCCCCAATATGTGCACCCCGATCTGTGCCCCCTTCCATGAACTGTGCCCTCCCTCTGTGCGTTCTGCCTCCAAATTTGCCATCCATGCGCTGTCTGTGCCGGAAACTGTGCCCGTTTGGCCCCATCCATATCCTCTGCCCCCATCCATGTCCTCTGCCCCGCTCTGTGTCCCCTCCCGAGCCCTCATCTGTGTCCCCTTATGCGGTCCCCTTCTGTATCTGATGGGGGAGGCTCTAACCCTGAGCCGCTACCATCAGCCGTGAGTGTCAGCTGTATGCTGACACTCTGCTATAACCCCTTAGATGCCACTGTCAGCGGCATCCAAGGGGTTAACAGAGGGAGGGGGCTCCCTCTCTTAACAATTGGGCTGATCAGAAAACTCTGATTTAAGTCCTTTTCTGTTCCGTTATACCACAAAACATATCCGTATGGTTTCCAAACGCAATTCATTTTTTATGGATCGGAAACGGAAACAGTAACTTATTAATCACCAAACACATGAGCAATATCGGCTGGGTATAGCATTTCTACAGAATGGATCCACAAAATACGGATGAAATACGGAAGACATACGGATTATGTTCTGTGTGAGTTCTGTATTTTTTGCAGACCCATTGACTTGAATGGGGCCTTGGACCGTGATTTGCGGACAATAATAGGACATGCACTACTTTTTTGTGGACCGGAAATACGGAATTGGAATGAACATGGAGTAACTTCCATTGTTTTTGCGGACCCATTGAAGTGAATGGTTCCGCATATGGTCCGCAAAAAAAACGGAAAGGAAGCAGAAAGAAAATAAGTTCGTGTGCATGAGCCCTAAAACCAATAGTATTATACTTTGCAATGCAAGTATAGTAGAGCCATTAAGCCCCACTGGATCTTCAAGATCCAAGTGGGACTTGATAATAAAAAAAAGGTGGGAAAAAAATAAATAAAAATAAATGTAAAAGCAATTTAAAAAAGTACATTAAAAATAAAATAAATTGTCTTTTCCCACATCCAATCATTTATAAGAGATTTAAATGTTATATTTTTTAATAAACTACACATAATTGGCATCGCCGCGTTCGTAATGACCTGATCTATAAATTGATCATGATACCAATCCTGCGTAGTGAACGCCGTAAAAAAAATATATATACAATGACAGAATTGCTGGGTTTTTTTTTAGTTCACCTCCCAAAAATATTTAATAAATAGTGATCAAAAAGTCATATGCATCTCAAAAATAATACCAATAAAAACTACAGCCTATCCCACTAAAAATAAGCCTTCATACAACTATGTTGATGGAAAAAAAAAAAAAAAGTTATGGGTTTTAGATTTTGTTGATGCAAAAAAAAAAGTTTCATAAAAAGTGATTTTATGATTTAAAAGTGGTAGAAAAAAAATATATATATACAATTTTGGTGTCGCCAAAACCATATCATCCCACAGAATAAAATTATCATATCAAATATACCACATAAGGAACCCATAAAAAATAAAAATACTGACAGAAATGCAATTTTTGACCTCTTCACCCACTTATAAAATTTTAAAAAAGTACTCAAAGCAATATATACCTTTAAAATTGTAACAATAAAAATTACAGCCCATGCTGCAAAAAAAAAAAACAAGTTCTCACGCAACTACATTTATTGAAAAATCAAAAAGTTATGGGTCTTCGATTTGGTGATGCAAAAAGTGATTTTATGATATAAAAGTGGTTGAACATGAATAAAATAATATAAATTTGGTACCGCCAGAACCTTATCAACCCACAGAATACAACCATCTTATCAAATATACCACATGGAGAACCCCATAAAAAATAAAAATAAAATAAAAACTGGCAGAATTGCAATATTAGCCACTACTCCTCATAAAAAAATTTAATGAAAAGAGATCAAAAAGTCATATGTTCCCAAAATTAGTGATGAACGAACATCAGCCTGGACATTTTGCGAACGCGCATTCGCCATCAAATGTTCGCAAGCCACACGTTCGCGGCAGGCCCTATTGACTTTAATGGCAGGCGAACCTGAAAAACGTTCAGGTCATATTTGCAGCCACCAAATACTTACTAGAAGTGCACAAATAGTCTCATAACATGGACAGTGACATATCAGAGGGGGAACATTGACAAAAATTCCCACAAAATATATGTATTTTAATCAGGGGCCATGTTTATGCATCTTAATGGAAAATCTCAAAAATGTGCCCTGCTGGAGCCTACAAATTATTTATTTTAGGCCACAGGAGTACAGGCCGAAAAATGTAGGCATTCACCTGACAGAAAAGAACTTGTGATGATGTGGCTGGAGGTACATTAGGCAGTCACCAGATACAATTTTTATTGTAGGCCAGTTCAGGCTCCTAAAATTTTTATTGTAGGCCACTGGAGTAGCGCTTTTACCCCAAAACAATCAATCTCCTAAATGCTCGGAGATTTTTGCCCCTTCCTAGGATAGAAACTACCACAGACTGAAAGTGACTGCGGCATTCATGAACCCATGATGATCTCCTGTCTGCAGTGGTGTCTGAATCAGTGTGTATATATACTCATAAGCACTTCCTACTTTGCTCTTGCTATATATATGCTGTGAACTGTGAACTGTGAATAGTAATGCCTTCTAGTGCAATGTTTTTAGTTTTTTTCTAGTGTAATGCTTTAGTTTAAATGTCAGTTCTTGTTCCTCTGTCCATGGCATCTAGGATTGCTCCAAACAACATTTCATTGTATTGTACATTGTATTGTACAGTGGCAATAAAGGCATTTTATCTTATCTTATCTTATCTTATCTTAGAGGCCCCAAAAATTAGGCATTCACCTGACAGAAAAGGACTTTTATGACGCTGTATATACATAAGAAAAGGACCATTCTTTGTTCTGCGTCGTGGCGCATATGTGTTGGCTGGCATGAGGAAATTCTATTACACGACAGGACACTCGACGAGGGGCATGCCAAGAGTTCTATAGCAAATTGTGCCAGCTCTTGTCACAGGTCAAGCCTGCACACCCAGTAGTCAAGGGGCTCCTCACTTCTCAGAGCATCCACATCGCCCGTTAACCTGATGTAGTCGGACACCTGTCGGTCTAGGCATTTCCTGAGGCTAGATCCAGAGGGCAGCTGTCGATGGGTTGTTTGCAAGAAATATCTCATATCCGAAGTGACCAACACATCTTAAAACCACCCTCTTAATGCAGGCGCAGGAGGATTGTTACCCGCACCTGTTTCTCTGTGGGTAGAAATTCCTCTCCCAGCATCCGCAACAGCAGAATGCAGCATCACTCGCAGCAATGTCTGGAAATGCTGCTTTCTGCCAACCCTCATGGTAACATGTCCGCCATTTTGTGTTTGTACCAGGGGTGTAAGTACATTGCCATCCAGTATTGGTCCTTGCCCTGTATGCTTTTTATATGGGGGTGCCTCTTCAAACACTGGAGAATGAGGGCCCCCATTTGCATTAAATTAGAAGCGGTAGAGTGCCCTGGCTCCTGCTCATTGCCCAGGAGAATGTCATCCTCGATCTCCTCCCCCCAACCACGGACAACACCAGGGATCCGCGAAAAGTTTAAAGTCCCCTTCAAAGCCTGCTCTTTTGGCTCCTCCTCCCAGCACCATCCTCCTCTGACTCCTCTTCAGACTCCTGCTAACTTGTCTCAGATAGAGTAGCACCCCCAGGGAATTCATTCAGCATTGCAAATTCCTCATCTTCCAGCTTCTGCTCCGCGACGGCTTGATCAATGACATGACGCAATGCACGCTCCACAAAGAAGGCGTAAGGTACGATGTTACTGATGGCACCCTGGCTGCGACTTACCAATTTGTTTATCCCATCAAATGGCTGCAGAAGTCTGCATGCGTCACACATGAGCAGCCACTGGCGTGGTGAAAAAAAAAACAAGCTCCTCAGAACCTGTCCTGCCGTAGAGTTTGCACAGGTAGTCGTTAACAGCACATTTCTGCCGGAGCTGCCTATTATCCATATAGAGCCAGGTCCATAAATATTGGGACAGCGACACAATTCTAACATTTTTGGCTCTATACACCACCACAATGGATTTGAAATGAAACAAACAAGATGTGCTTTAACTGCAGACGTCAGCTTTAATTTGAGGGTATTTACATCCAAATCAGGTGAACAGTGTAGGAATTACAAAAGTTTGCATATGTGCCTCCAACTTATTAAGACCAAAGTACCAAAAGTAATGGGACAATTGGCTTCTTGGCAGTTCCATGGCTAGGTGTGTGTTATTCCCTCATTATCCCAATTACAATAAGCAGATAAAAGGTCCAGAGTTCATTTAAAGTGTGCTATTTGCATTTGGAATCTTTTGCTGTCAACTCTCAAGATGAGATCCAAAGAGCTGTCACTATCAGTGAAGCAAGACATCATTAGGCTGAAAAAACAAAACAAACCCTTTAGAGAGATAGCAAAAACATTAGGCGTGGCCAAAACAACTGTTTAGAACATTCTTAAAAAGAAGGAACGCAGCGGTGAGCTCAGCAACAACAAAAGACCCAGAAGACCACTGAAAACAACTGTGGTGGATGACCAAATGATTATTTCCCTGGTGAAGAAAACACCCTTCGCAACAGTTGGCCAGATCAAGAACACTCACCAGGAGGTAGGTGTATGTGTGTCAAAGTCAACAATGAATAGAAGACTTTATCAGAGTGAATACAGAGGGTTCACTACAAGATGCAAACCATTGGTGAGCCTTAAAAACAGGGAGGCCAGATTAAAGTTTGCTAAATGACATCTGAAAAAGCCTTCACAGTTCTGGAACAACATCCTATGGACAGATGAAACCAAAATCAACTTGTACCAGAGTGATGGGAAGAGAAGAGTATGGAGAAGGAAAGGAACAGCTCACGATCCTAAGCATACCACATCATCAGTGAAGCATGGTGGTGGTAGTGTCATGGCGTGGGCATGTATGTGTCACGGACGGTGTACAGGAAATAAGGCAAAGCAACATGTATAAACGACTCGCTGGATCCAAAAACTAAGGAACCAAGGGAGACCCCTGCAGGAGACCTGGCACTTTCCCTGGCTGCTCAGCCTATGCAAAGATCCGAATGGTGGAGGTTTGCATATCCACGAACCTTGACTATAAAGCCCTGAGCACCCTACAATAGTGAGGGGACACGACCACCGGCTCCCTACACAAGATACGGAGGGAGTCAGGGTCACCTGGGATCCAGCAAACAGATATTAACAGATAAAGGTACACTTAGCTTTGAAGCAAACAGGAGGACAGATCAGCGTGCACACACACTCCAGGAAGAAGTATAAGCCGCTCAGAAAAGCCTTCTGGGTAAGAATTTAAAGGGAAGCAATTAGTCCAACACATGACAGCTTGAGAGAGGCTGACGAGAGGAGGAGCTGAATACCACAACACAGAAACTCAAGGAGGAGGTTCTGAAAGGCCTCTGTCAGAGCTTCTCAGCTGTCTGGTTGTGACAGTACCCCCCCCCCTCTACGAGTGGACTCCGGACACTCAGAACCCACCTTCTCAGGATGGGACCTATGGAAGGCCCTGATGAGACGAGAGGCCTTAATGTCCGTCACTGGGACCCACATCCTCTCCTCAGGACCATACCCCTCCCACTGAACAAGGTACTGAAGAGAACCGCGGACAAGACGAGAATCCACAATCCTAGATACCTGAAATTCAAGATTCCCATCAACCATAATCGGAGGAGGAGGCAAAGGCGAGGGTACAATGGGTTGAACATAAGGTTTCAATAAGGACTTATGAAAAACATTATGGATCTTCCAAGTCTGAGGAAGATCAAGACGGTATGCAACAGGATTGATGACAGACAGGATTTTGTAAGGCCCAATAAACCTAGGACCCAACTTCCAGGAGGGAACCTTCAATTTGATATTCTTGGTAGACAACCACACCAGATCACCAACATTCAGGTCCGGACCAAGCACACGTCTCTTATCAGCCACACGCTTATATCTCTCACTCATGCTCTTTAGATTATCTTGAATCTTTTGCCAAATAGATGACAAAGACGAGGAGAATCTGTCCTCATCAGGTAAACCAGAAGACCCCTCTCCCGAGAAAGTCCCAAACTGTGGATGAAACCCATATGCACCAAAAAATGGTGACTTATCAGAGGACTCCTGACGACGGTTATTTAAAGCAAACTCAGCAAGGGACAAAAAAGAACACCAATCCTCTTGATTCTCCGCCACAAAACAACGCAGATATGTCTCCAGATTCTGATTGACGCGCTCTGTCTGGCCATTCGACTGCGGGTGGAAAGCAGAAGAGAATGACAACTGAACCCCCAAGCGAGAACAGAAAGCCTTCCAGAATCTGGAAACAAACTGCGTGCCCCTATCAGAGACTATGTCTGAAGGAATACCGTGCAATTTGACAATGTGATCAACAAATGCCTGCGCCAGCGTCTTAGCATTGGGCAAACCAGGAAAAGGGATGAAATGCACCATTTTGCTAAAACGGTCCACCACCACCAGAATCACAGTCTTCCCCGAGGAACGAGGCAGGTCCGTGATAAAGTCCATGGACAGATGTGTCCAAGGACGGGAAGGAATGGGTAAGGGAAGGAGAGGACCTGATGGCCGTGAATGAGGGACTTTGGCACGAGCGCAAGTCTCGCAGGCTGCCACAAAACCCTCAACCGACTTACGAAGTGCAGGCCACCAGAATCTCCGAGCGATGAGATCCAGTGTGGCTCTTACCCCCGGGTGCCCAGCAAGGACCGTATCGTGGTGTTCTTTAAAAATCTTGTGTCTTAAAGCGAGAGGCACAAACAACCTCCCAGGAGGACAAAGATCAGGAGCCTCTGACTGGGCTGCCTGCACCTCTGCCTCCAATTCAGGAAAAAGAGCAGAGACCACCACACCTTCAGCCAAAATTCGGACCCGGGTCTTCAAAATTCCCGCCTCCCGGAAAACAACGTGACAGGGCATCTGCCTTCACATTCTTAACTCCAGGGCGGAACGTGACAACAAAATTAAACCTAGAAAAGAACAACGACCATCTGGCCTGTCTTGGGTTCAGACGCTTGGCTGACTCCAAGTAGGCCAGATTTTTATGGTCAGTAAATACGGTAATAGGGTGTCTGGCTCCCTCTAGCCAATGGCGCCATTCCTCAAAAGCCAACTTGATGGCCAACAATTCCCTATCTCCCACATCGTAATTTCTCTCTGCGGAGGAGAGTTTTCTTGAGAAAAAGGCACACGGTCGCCAATTGGCAGGAGAGGAACCCTGAGACAAGACCGCCCCCACACCCACCTCAGAAGCATCAACCTCAACTATGAAGGGTAACGAAACATCAGGTTGCACCAAGATGGGAGCGGAAGCAAAACTCTCCTTGATATCAGAAAAAGCCTTACGCGCCTCTACTGACCAAGAAGAAAAATCTACCCCCTTTCTGGTCATATCAGTGAGTGGTTTAACAATAGAAGAATAATTCAAAATGAACTTCCTGTAATAATTGGCAAAGCCCAAAAAACGCATCAGCGCCTTTTGATTCTCAGGAAGCTCCCACTCAAGCACAGCGCGGACCTTCTCGGGGTCCATGCGAAAACCAGAAGCGGAGAGAAGAAACCCCAGAAATTGAATTTCTGGAACCGCAAACACACATTTTTCCAGTTTCGCATATAATTTATTCTCCCGCAGGATGAGCAAGACCTGACGTAAATGTTCCTTATGAGTTTTGAAATCGGGAGAAAAAATCAAAATGTCATCCAAATACACCAATACAAATTTTCCCATCAAATGATAAAAAATGCTGTTCACGAAATGCTGAAAAACGGCTGGGGCATTCATCAAACCAAAAGGCATAACCAAATTCTCAAAATGGCCCTCAGGGGTATTGAAGGCCGTCTTCCATTCGTCCCCTTCTCTGACCCTGACCAGGTTGTATGCCCCTCTTAAATCTAATTTGGAAAAAACTTTAGCCCCAACAACCTGGTTAAATAGGTCCGGGATCAGAGGAAGCGGATAAGGGTCACGAATAGTGATACTGTTCAGCTCCCTGAAATCCAGACAAGGTCTTAAAGAACCATCTTTTTTCTTAACAAAGAAAAAACCAGCGGCAACCGGTGACTTTGAGGGTCGTATGTGTCCCTTTCTCAGACTCTCAGAGATATAAGCACGCATAGCGATCCTCTCAGGTTGGGAAAGATTGTATAAACGAGATTTAGGCAGCTTGGCGTCTGGGATGAGATTAATAGGGCAATCGTACTCCCTGTGCGGGGGCAAATCCTGAACTCCACTCTCAGAGAAGACATCCGAAAATTCAGAGAGAAAAGATGGTACAGTCTTAGTAGCAACCTCAGAAACAGATGTCATGAGGCAATTCTCTCTGCAAAAGTCACTCCAACCATTTATTTGCCTCGCTTGCCAATCAATGGTGGGGTTATGTTTAGTGAGCCAGGGTAGCCCCAACACTAGAGGAGTCGGCAAACCACTAAGGACGAAACATGACACATCCTCAACATGAGCATCACTCACAATTAAACGGATATTGTGAACTATGCCCTTTAATGACTTCTGAGAAAGTGGAGCGGAATCGATAGCAAACACAGGAATATCCTTTCTCAAAGCGCACACCTGGAAACCATGAGTTATCGCAAAGTGATTATCAATGAGATTGACCGCTGCTCCACTATCCACAAAAATCTCACAAAAAATGTTCTTGCTCTCTAGCGCCACCCTAGCCGGCAGGACAAAACGGGAACTACAAGCAAACGGAAAACCTTCAATCTCCGCCTCAACCCTGCCAATAGTAACAGACGGAACATTTTTCAAAGATTTTTTCCTCTTTGTTTCTTTATTATACCCAGAGAACTGCCTGAATCTCCTAGAGGGACAAATATTTGCCAAATGATTAATACCTCCACAACAAAAACAAACCCTCCCATGCGGGCTGAATCTTCTATTGTCAGAAGCAATCAACCCCAGCTGCATGGGCTCCTGCTCAGAAGGGGCTGACAGCGACTGAGACCCCTGCGCAGAGAATGGGACCGCTGCACAGTCCTGGGACCGAGTATGACAGGAAGGAGAGATCTCTCCTCTCTCTCTAAGACGCCTGTCAATACGAACGGCCTGAGACATAGCAGAGTCCAAAGAAATAGGCCTTTCATGAAAGGCGAATGCATCTTTCAATCCCTCTGAAAGACCATGGCAAAATTGACTTCGGAGTGCAGCATCATTCCAACCAGTATCAACTGCCCATCTCCGAAATTCTGAGCAGTATATTTCTGCGGATTGTTTACCCTGGCATAGGAGACGTAGTCTAGACTCCGCCAGAGCAATACGATCCGGATCATCATATATCTGACCCAGGGCTAAAAAGAATTCATCCACTGAACGGAGGGGCCGTGCCCCCTCCGGCAGCGAAAAGGCCCAGGACTGAGCGTTACCCCTGAGCAGCGATATAATGATCCCCACCCTCCGTTCCTCATCACCAGAAGAATGGGGAAGAAGGCGAAAATGGAGTTTGCAAGCCTCTCTAAAACGCACAAAATTCTCACTACCCCCGGAGAACGTATCCGGGAGCGAGATCTTAGGCTCAGAGCAAACTCCATGAACGCCAGCTGAACCGGTCACTTGAAGCTGAGAAAAAGTCCTGCGGAGATCAGCTACCTCCAATGAAAGACCCTGAAGGCGTTCAGCCAAAAGTGAAACCGGATCCATGCTTGAGACGGTTATGGCGGCTTATAATGTCACGGACGGTGTACAGGAAATAAGGCAAAGCAACATGTATAAACGACTCGCTGGATCCAAAAACTAAGGAACCAAGGGAGACCCCTGCAGGAGACCTGGCACTTTCCCTGGCTGCTCAGCCTATGCAAAGATCCGAATGGTGGAGGTTTGCATATCCACGAACCTTGACTATAAAGCCCTGAGCACCCTACAATAGTGAGGGGACACGACCACCGGCTCCCTACACAAGATACGGAGGGAGTCAGGGTCACCTGGGATCCAGCAAACAGATATTAACAGATAAAGGTACACTTAGCTTTGAAGCAAACAGGAGGACAGATCAGCGTGCACACACACTCCAGGAAGAAGTATAAGCCGCTCAGAAAAGCCTTCTGGGTAAGAATTTAAAGGGAAGCAATTAGTCCAACACATGACAGCTTGAGAGAGGCTGACGAGAGGAGGAGCTGAATACCACAACACAGAAACTCAAGGAGGAGGTTCTGAAAGGCCTCTGTCAGAGCTTCTCAGCTGTCTGGTTGTGACAGTATGGCTGCCAATGGAACTGGTTCTCTTATTTATTGATAATGTGACTGCTGACAAAGCAGCAGAATAAATTCTGAAGTGTTTCAGGCAATATTATCTGCTCATATTCAGCCAAATGCTTTAGAACTCATTGGACGGCGCGTCACAATGCAGATGGACAATGACCCAAAGTATACTGCAAAAGCAAAAAGTGGAATGTTATGCAAAAGCCAAGTCAATCACCTGACTTGAATCCAATTGAGCATGCATTTCACTTGCTGAAGACAAAACTGAAGGGAAAATGCCCCAAGAACAAGTAGGAACTGAAGACAGTTGCAGTATAGGCCTAACAGAGCATCACCAGGGATGAAACCCAGCGCCTGGTGATGTCATGCGTTCCAGACTCCAGGCTGCAATTGACTGCAAAGGATTTGCAACCAAGTATTAAAAAGTGAAAGTTTGATTTATGATTATTATTCTGTCCCATTACTTTTGGTCCCTTAAATAGTGGGAGGCACATATGCAAACTGTTGTAATTCCTACACCGTTCACCTGATTTGGATGTAAATACCCTCAAATTAAAGCTGACAGTCTGCAGTTAAAGCACGTCTTGTTTGTTTCATTTCAGATCCATTGTGGTGGTGTATAGAGCCAACAATGTTAGAATTGTGTTGATGCCCCAATAGTTGTGGACCTGACTGTACAAGGTGGAGTTCCAGTGCATTAGGCACTCTCAAATCAGACTTCTGACGGGCAGGAGGTGTTGCCGCTGAACGTCAGCAAGGCGAGCCATCTTCTAAAATGTCCAGAGATTTTCCTGACCTGTCGCAAGGTGTCCTGGTCCCTGGGGTATTTGGCAATGAATCACGTCATGACTAAGTTTAGGACTTGTGCCATGCATGGCACGTGTGTCATTCTACCCTGTTTCAGCACGCTCAGCAGATTCACACCACTGTCGCACACCACTTTGCAAACTGTTAAATTGAGCGGGGTTAGCCACTGATCGTCCTGTGACCGCAGAGCTGAAAGCAGCACAGGACCGGTTTGGCTCTTGGCTTCCAGGCACAACAGCCGCAGCACAGCATGGCAACGTCTTACCTGGAACGTCAAATAGGTTCTGGGGAGATTGGGGGGCACATCAGAAGAGGCGGTAGCAGTGGAAAAGGAGGAGTCAAGCCGATGAGGAGATGGGGGATGGAGTAGGAGGAGGAGAAGAGGAGGCAGGCCTGCATGCAATTTGTGGCGGTAACACCAAATCCACACGGGAGCCATGGGTTACATGCTTGACGACCGTCAGAAGGTTCACCCAGTGGACAGTAAAAGTTATAGTTATGTACATTCCCTGCCCGTGTTTGCTAGACGACATGGTCTGTGGTCAGATGTATCTTGGCACCGACACTGTGTGCCAGAGATATGTTCACTTGCCGCTGAACGTGGCCATATAGCTCTGGGATGCCCTTCTGGGAGAAATATTTCCTTCCGGGGACCTTCCATTGCGGTGTGCAAATGGACGCAAATTTTCTAAAGGTCTCAGAGTCAACCAGTTTATATGGCAAAAGTTGGCTGGCTAGCAGTTCTGAAGAGCCAGCGGTCAGCCGTTGGGCAAGAGGGTTATCCTGCATCATCACCTTTTTATGCTCGAAAATTTGGGCCACGGAAGCCTGCCTTTTGCCATATGAACATGACGATGGCACGGTGGAGTGGAGGACAAATGGGAGGAGAGAGGAGAAGGAGAAGAGGCAGGACGTGGAGCACCGGGAGTGTGGCTTTGTGGGTTATGATGGCGTTGCTCCCACTGGGCTCAGTTCAGTGATGGGAGGCCAGGTGCCTTTTTAAGACGGTCGTCCCTAGGTGAGTGTTCGGCTTCCTGCAACTTATGCGTTGACAGACCAGGCTATAGATGTCAACACTATTGTCAGCAGCTGACACGTTAAAAAAAAAGAAAAACAATGCAGAGCATCCTGGGAGCACCAGAAGTGACCGTGCATGGTGGATGGTTCGCTACAGAAACATTTGAGATCTGCTTTTGCCGCCTGTGCACTGCAAGCTCTGCGTGCTTCTCCTCCTTTTCCTCCCTCTCTGCTGCTTCATCTCTCCTTCTTAACTCCACTCCTCTACCGGTCTTGTGGGCACCTATGTGACGTCCATCTACATGTCATTATAGTCAACTTTACCACCACTGACATTTGAGATCTCGGAGTTGGCAGCAACAGCGGGGAACTCCCTCCTTAGGTTTATCTGGGTACTGTTGTTAGACCGCTGGTTGGCAGCCGTTGCTACCTCCTCTTCATCATCCAATGTCAAGAATGGCTGCACATCGGTAAGGTCTGGGAATGGATGGGAAAATAATTCCTCTGACTCGAGTGGAGTGGCTATGGTGCTGGTGTTCGGGGGCCTTGGGGGTGCACACAGCAGAGAGTGAGCAGGGTGCAGATACAGAGGATGAGGAGGGTGCAGAAGCGGAATGCTGAATGAGCCACTCAACAAACGCTGGTGTGTCCTTTGAAGTAATCGCAAGCGCCTTCTCCAACTTCCCACTTAGGTTCCGGCCTGGTGCACCTGCCCGACCCCTACCACCCCTGTGGAACGGCCTGCCTCTTCCTCTGCCTGTCATTTTCAGAATTGACCTTGTGCCAAGGTCCCTAGAGAAGAGCAGTATTTTTGAAAGCAGGTATATCGCAGGCCTCAAACAATATTTGGTGGAAACAGGTATATCGAACCCCTTAATCAGTATTTTGTGGAAGCAGGTTTATCGTAGCCCTCAATCAGTATTTTGTGGAAGCAGCAGGTATATCGCAGGCCTCAATCAATATTTGGTGGAAGAAGGTATATTAATCCCCTAAATCAGTATTTTGTGGAAGAAGGTATCTTGCAGGCCTCAATCAATATTTGGTGGAAACAGGTATATCAAACCCCTTAATCAGTATTTTGTGGAAGCAGGTATATCACACCCCTATATTTTTTTTTTTGCCAAAACAGTTATATCACACCACCCTGTTTAGTTGGGGCAACAGGTATATCGCAAATCTCAATCAGTATTTTGTGGAAGAAGGTATATCACGTCCCTCCGTTTTTTGGGGGGCAACAGGTATATCACACCTGTTGCAAATAGTTTCTCCAATAGCGTTTGACCCTCCATATAGCTGCATTATCGCAGCAGAAACGCACACAACTGCTGCATGATACAAATGCACTATAATATACTTTCTATGTTAGAAAGTATATTATAAGTATATCACACCCCTCAGTATATCACACCTATCGATATCACACCTATACCAGTCCTTAAAAGAACTTTTGTGTCCCTATTAGCTAGCATTTGGTGTCTCTAACAGCCTGTTCCTGCTCCACAAAGCAACCTCTCCCTACACTGGCAAAAGAATGTAAAATGGCTGCCAGATCGGGTTCTGTTAAAGGGTGGGGGTGTGTCCATGTGCTGAAATGTCTCAAATGGCTGTCCTGTCCCACATGATGGATGTGTCATGGGTCAAATTTCGGCGCAATGCAAAATAATTATGGCGCTGGCGGACATCGCTATATGTTTGCATTTTCAGCAAAATCACGAATGCGCAAAATTAGCCGCAAAACGACCGCCGGGTAAACTTCAAGGCCGTCTCTACCCAAAAATGGTACCATTAAAAACTAAATCTCAACCTGCTAAAAATGAGCCACCACATAGCTCAGTCAACAAAAAAATAAAAAAGTTATGGCCCTTAAAATCTATTTCAGCAAATTTCATGTTAGAAAATGCAAATGCCACTCATACAGCAGTTTAAAACCACATATAGGGTGTTGTTGTATTCAGGATAAAATAAGTATCAAATTATGGGGTGCATTTTTTTCCTGTTATCCCTTGTTAAATGAGAAATTTGGGCTTTTTGGCAAATTTTTCTTATAAAAAATATGATTTTTTATTTTCACAGCCATGTGTTTTTTCTAAATATTATGAAATACCTCTGAGGTAAAAGTGGTCAGTAAAAATGAGTTATTTGAGGGGTGAAGTTTCCATAATGGAGTCACATTTGGATGGTTTCTACTGTAGGGGTGCCTTATTGTGTCTTCAAATATGACACAACACTCAAAAGCTATTCCAGCAAATCTGCTCCCCAAAAACCATATGTTGTTCCTTTCCTTCTGAACCCTGCTGTGCGCCCATGCAGTTGTTTACAAACATAAATGGGGTGTTTCTGCAAACTGCAGAATCAAGGTAATGCATATTAACCACTTCAGCCCCCCTAGCTTAAACACCCTTAATGACCAGACCACTTTTTACAATTCTGCACTACACTACTTTCACCGTTTATTGCTCGGTCATGCAACTTACCACCCAAATGAATTTTACCTCTTTTTCTTCTCACTAATAGAGCTTTCATTTGGTGGTATTTCATTGCTGCTGACATTTTTTTTTTTTTTTTTTTGTTATTAATTGAAATTTAACAAAATTTTTGCAAAAAAATGACATTTTTCACTTTCAGTTGTAAAATTTTGCAAAAATAAGACATCCATATATACATTTTTCGCTAAATTTATTGTTCTACATATCTTTGATAAAAAAAAATGTTTGGGTAAAAAAAATGGTTTGGGTAAAAGTTATAGCGTTTACAAAGTATGGTACAAAAATGTGAATTTCCACTTTTTGAAGCAGCTCTGACTTTCTGAGCACCTGTCATGTTTCCTGAGGTGCCCAGACAGTAGAAAAACCCCACAAATAACCCCATTTTGGAAAGTAGACACCCTAAGGTATTCGCTGATGGGCATTATGAGTTCATAGAACTTTTTATTTTTTGTCACAAGTTAGCGGAAAATTATGAATTTTTTTCTTTTTTTTTTTCCTTACAAAGTCTCATATTCCACTAACTTGTGACAAAAAATAAAAACTTCCATGAACTCACTATGCCCATCATGAAATACCTTGGGGTGTCTTCTTTCCAAAATGGGGTCACTTGTGGGGTAGTTATACTGCCCTGGCATTTTAGGGGCCCAAATGCGTGTGAAGTAGTTTGAAATCAAAATCTGTAAAAAATGGCCGGTGAAATCCGAAAGGTGCTCTTTGGAATGTGGGCCCCTTTGCCCACCTATACACATGTGGTATCGCCGTACTCAGGAGAAGTTGGGGAATGTGTTTTGGGGTGTCATTTTACATATACCCATGCTGGGTGAGATAAATATCTTGGTCAAATGCCAACTTTGTATAAAAAAATGGGGAAAGTTGTCTTTTGACCAAGATATTTATCTCACCCAGCATGGGTATATGTAAAATGACACCCCAAAACACACTCCCCAACTTCTCCTGAGTACGGCGATACCACATGTGTGACACTTTTTTGCAGCCTAGATGCGCAAAGGGGCCCAAATACCTTTTAAGGGGGCATTTTTTTACATTTGGACCCCAGACTTCTTCTCACACTTTAGGGCCCCTAAAAAGCCAGGGCAGTATAAATACCCCACATGTGACCCCATTTTGGAAAGAAGACACCCCAAGGTATTCAATGAGGGGCATGGCAAGTTCATAGAATTTTTTTTTTGGGGCACAAGTTAGCGGAAATTTTTTTATTTATTTATTTTTCTCACAAAGTCTCCCTTTCCGCTAACTTGGGACAAAAATTTAAATCTTTTATGGACTGAATATGCCCCTCACAGAATGCCTTGGGGTGTCTTCTTTCCGAAATGGGGTCACATGTGGGGTATTTATACTGCCCTAGCATTTTAGGGGCCCAAATGCATGAGAAGAAGTCTGGAATATAAATGTCTAAAAAATGTTACGCATTTGGATTCCGTGAGGGGTATGGTGAGTTCATGTGAGATTTTATTTTTTGACACAAGTTAGTGTAATATGAGACTTTGTAAGAAAAAAAAAATTTCCGCTAACTTGTGCCAAAAAAAGTCTGAATGGAGCCTAACAGGGGGGTGATCAATGACAGGGGGGTGATCAGGGAGTGTATATGGGGTTATTACCCCCCCTGTAAGGCTCCATTTAGACGTCCGTATGTGTTTTGCGGACCCGATCCATGGATGCGTGGATCCGTAAAACACATACGGACGTCTGAATGGAGCCTTACAGGGGGGTGATCAATGACAGGGGGTTAATCAATGACAGGGGGGTGATCAATGACAGGGGGTGATCAGGGAGTGTGTATGGGGTGATCACCCCCCTGTAAGGCTCCATTCAGACGTCTGTATTTGTTTTGCAGATCCGATCCATAGATGCGTGGATCCGTAAAACACATACGGGCGTCTGAATGGAGCCTTACAGGGGGATGATCAGGGAGTGTATATGGGGTGATCACCCCCCTGTCATTGATCACCCCCCTGTAAGGCTCCATTCAGACGTCCGTATGTAATTTGCGGATCCGCTCCATGAATGCGTGGATCCGTAAAACACATACGGGTGTCTGAATGGAGCCTTACAGGGGGGTGATCAATGACAGGGGGTGATCAGGGAGTGTATATGGGGTGATCACCCCCCTGTCATTGATCACCCCCCTGGTAAGGCTCCATTCAGACGTCCGTATGTGTTTTGCGGATCCGATCCATGGATGCGTGGATCCGTAAAACACATACGGACGTCTGAATGGAGCCTTACAGGGGGGTGATCATCCCATATAGACTCTCTGATCACCCCCCTGTAAGGCTCCATTCAGACGTTCGTATGTGTTTTGCGGATCCGATCCATGGATGCGTGGATCCGTAAAACACATACGGGCGTCTGAATGGAGCCTTACAGGGGGGTGATCAATGACAGGGGGTGATCAATGACAGGGGGTGATCAGAGAGTGTATATGGGGTGATCATCCCCCTGTCATTGATCACCCCCCTGGTAAGGCTCCATTCAGACATCCGTATGTGTTTTGCGGATCCGATCCATGGATGCGTGGATCCGTAAAACAGATACGGACATCTGAATGGAGCCTTACAGGGGGGTGATCAATGACAGAGGGGTGATCAATGACAGGGGGTGATCAATGACAAGGGGGTGATCAGGGAGTCTATATGGGGTGATCAGGGGTTCATAAGGGGTTAATAAGTGACAGGGGGGGTGTAGTGTAGTGTTGGTTGGTGCTACTTTACAGAGCTACCTCTGGTGTCCTCTGGTGGTCGATCTAAGCAAAAGGGACCACCAGAGGACCAGGTAGCAGGTATATTAGACGCTGTTATCAAAACAGCGTCTAATATACCTGTTAGGGGTTAAAAAAAATCGAATCTACAGCCTGCCAGCGAACGATCGCCGCTGGCAGGCTGTAGATCCAGTCTCTTACCGGCCGATCCTGTGAACGTGCGCGCCTGTGTGCGCGCGTTCACTGGAAATCTCGCCTCTCGTGAGATGACGCATGGATGCATCCAGGAGGAATGAATCGACCGCCTCCAGGACGCATCCGTGCGTTATACTGTCCTGGAGTGGTTAAGGTTCATTTTGCTGTTAAACCTTGCTGTGTTATAGAAATAAAATTGGATTAAAAATCTGCACAAACACTTCAAATTGTAAATTTCACCTCCATTTTACTTTAATTCTTGTGGGACACCTAAAGGGTAAACATAGCTTGTAAAACCAGTTTTAAGTAATTTGAGGGGTTTAGTTTCTAAAATGGGGTCATTAATTGGTGGTTTCTATTATGTGAGGACCTCAAAGTGACTTCAGAACCGAATTGGTCCTTGAAAATGTTGGTTTTGAAAAATGTATAGAAAAGTTAAAAAATTGCTTCTTAAATTCTAAGCCTTCTGACATCCTAAAAAAATAAAATGTGATTTTCAAAATTATGCCAACATAAAGAAGACATATAGGGAATCTTAAAGGGAACCTGTCACCAGTTTTATGGTGTCCTAACTAAGGGCAACATAAATAAGTGACTGATTCGCTTAGCAAAATGCTGGGTCACTTTCTTTAATTGACCCAGTCAATCTGCCAACATCTTGTATTAAAAAGCTCCAGCTGATAATGATGAGTCATGAATATTCATGAGCTCCTGACTCTCCCCGCCTACCTGCTGCTGAATGACAGCTATTTTCCATATGAATCAGCAGCAGGTGGGCAGGGGAGTGGCGATAGCTCTGAATTAAATATATATATATATATATATATATATATGCTGGACTCAATGACATCACGCTGGACTCAAATCAGCTCATTAGTATGCGGCATCTTTGTGTGTATATTATAAGGTAACCATCTGTCACACCAGTAAGTGAATACATCTAAGGTACTTTTTAGTAGTTAATGATTGTATATAATTAGTTAGATTATAATCAAATATCCACATGACAGGTTCCCTTTAAAACTATCTAATGAGGTTTCACTATCTGACTTTAATGCGTAGAAATTCAAATTTTAAAAATTATTATTTATTTCAAAATTTTCAGTAAATGTTGGATTTTTTATAATATAAAGGTACAACTTATTGACCCAAATTTACCCCTAACATTAAGTACGATATGTCATGAGAAAACAATCTCAGAATGGCTTGGATAAATAAAAGTATTTTAAAGTTATTAGCACATAAAGTGACACATGTCAGATTTGCAAAATTAAGCCTGGTCACGAAGGTGAAAAATTGCTTGGTCTTGAAAGGGTTAATAAGGATGATATTTCCATATGTATATTCAAAGCTTACTTGGTACGATATTGTCCTTAAATCCACATCTGGACCTGTTGGAATTAGAATATCAATAGTCTGTCACGCTTTGGTGTGGGAGGGAAACACCACACCGTGCAAAGGTGGGAAGGGGGAATCAGGCCTCAGAACTATGGAAGAAAGAAGGACACCTCCTAGTAAAACCCTAGCCAAGATTCTGACTGACTACAAGTATGAACAGACCCCAGAGATAAGTGTGTTCATACACAGGAATACCTAAAGTCCTATCTAGCCCTATAGGACCCTGGTACTAAAGGAAGGGACGAGACTACCTGTTCCTCCAAATGGAAAGTCTCCTTCAGGCCTGATACAAACAATAGGGAAAAGCAACACATAGAACCCAATCAAAATACAAGAAGGGAAAGGAAAGACTTAACTACAAAGGAGCTATGGAAGCACCAGGAACTCCACCAAGATCCACACACTAGCAATCCAAAACTAAAACTGAAGCTATAAACTGCACAGCATAGTGGTAGAAGAAACTATAAATAAGGAAGGTTAAATTACCACATTAGCAACACCTGAGGCAAGGGGTGTGGCTATACCAGAAACAACACAGATGCCTATTGATCCACAGGGAAAACCTGTCAGATCAAACCATGTTTTGCCAGTCTCACCGATCTCCTGCCACCTGTCGCGGTAACATCCGTGACATAGTCTTTCAAAACCATGATGACCTGATGTCAAGCTTAAATGATATTATAGAAATGTTGTCCTTTATATAAGTGAATTTAGATCAATCTTACAGATGTAGGTTAAAAATTATACATATTTCGGCTTAAAGAGGCCTCATTGTATAAGAGAAACTGACGTTAGTATAATAATTTTTATATAATAACGACAGTCTTAATTGCTATGTCTGAATCACCTTATGGGGTCAGTTACTGAGAATTCCTATAATTTTTAAAGTGACATGGTTACGTTACCACTAGTGTTGAACACGAATATTCAAATCGCAATTTTCAATCGCGAATATCGCCACTTCAAGAATTCGCGAATATTTAGAATATAGTTCTATATATTCGTATTCGCGAATAGTGTTGATTGTGAATATTTTAATTGTGAATTTATCGTGAATTTATTGCGAATATCGGCACTTAGCAACATCCCTAGCAACCAACAGCCTCTTTCACACGGGCGTAATTTTTTTTGCCCGGATAAGATGCGGGTGCGTCGCGGGTAAATGCACGATTTTTCCGCACGAGTACAAAACATTGTAATGCGTTTTGCATGCGCGTGAGAAAAATCGTCATTTTTGGTACCCAAACCGTTAGGTGTTTTGTAGATTGTATTATTTTCCCTTATAACATGGTTATAAGGGAAAATAATAGCATCCTTAATATTCTTAAAAATAAAATAAAATGTAACTCACCTTAATCCACTTGTTTGCGCAGCCCGGCTTCTCTTCTGTCTTCTTCTTTGAGGAATAGGACCTTTGATTACGTCACTGCACTCCTCACATGGTCCATCACATGATCTTTTACCATGGTGATGGACCATGTGATGGACCATGTGATGAGCTCAGTGATGTCACCACAGGTCCTTTTCCTACTGCACAGCATAGATGAAGACAGAAGAGAAGCCGGGCTGCGCGAACAAGTGGATTAAGGGGAGTTCAATTATTTATTTTTTAACCCCTCCAGCCCTATTGTACTATGCATTCTGTATTAAGAATGCTATTATTTTCCCTTATAATCATGTTGGCCTGCGTTGGTTGGAAAACGCACAAAGAGGAGCATGCTGCGATTTTGACGCAACGCACAAGTGGTGCGTGAAAATCACAGCTCATCTGTACAGCCCTATAGAAATTAATGGGTCCGGATTTAGTGCGGGTGCAATGCGTTCACCTCACGCATCACACCAATGCAGAAATCTCACCCGTCTGCAAGAGGCCTAAAGCTGCCTAACCCTTAGTGTTGATCGCGAATATTCTAATCATAATTTTTTAATCACGAATGTATTACATTGCCGATTTTTGCCAACGGTATACAGCCCCCCAGAGTATACAGCCCCCCAGAGTATACAGCTCCCCACAGTATACAGTAAAGCAGTATAGCACCTCACAGTATACAGCACCCCACAAAGCCACACTCCCCGCGCTCCACGTCCTGTCTCTTCTTCTTCTCCTGTCTCCTCCCATTTTTCCTCCACTTCACCTTCCACCGTGGCAAAATTCAGGCTTCCGTGGCCCAAATTTTCGAGCGTAAAAAAAAAATTATGACGCCGAATAATCCTCTTGCCCAACTGCTGACCACTGGCTTGTCAGAACTGCTAGCCCGTCAACTACTGCCATATAAATTGGTGGACTCGGAGGCCTTTAGAAAATTTGTGGCCATTGGCACACCGCAATGGAAGGTCCCCGGAAGGAAATATTTCTCCCAGAAGGGCATCCCTGAACTATATGGCCACGTTCAGAGGCAAGTTAAAAAATCTCTGGCCCACAGTGTAGGTGCCAAGATACATCTGACCACAGACACATGGTCTAGCAAACACGGACAGGGAAGGTACATAACTTTTACTGTCCGCTGTGTGAACCTTCTGACGGCCATCAAGCATGTAACCCATGGCACAGTTTGGATTTGATGTTACCGCCACTGATTGCATGCAGGCCTGCCTCTTCTTCTCCTCTTACTCCATCCTCCATCTCCTCCTCAGCTGACTCCTCCTTTTCCACTGCTACCGCCTCTTCCGCTGCACCCCGAAGCTCCCCAGAACCTATTCGAAGTTCCAGGTAAGACGTTGCCATGCTGTCCTGCACTGCTTTTAGCTCTGCGGTCACAGGCCAATCAATGGCTAACCCCACTCAAATTGAGAGTTGGTAAAGTGGTGTGCGACAACGGTGCCAATCTGCTGAGTGCGATGAAACATGGCAAAATGACACCCATGCCGTGCATGGCACACATCCTGAACTTAGTCATGCAGTGATTGGTTGCCAAATACTCCTGGACGTCATATAGCAGGCCAGGAAAATCTCTGCCCATTTTAGAAGATCTTACACGGCCATGGCACGCCTTGCTGACGTTCAGCGGCGACACAACCTGCCCGTCAGACATCTGATTTGTGACTGCCCGTTGCGCTGGAACTCCATCTTGTATATGATTAATAGGTTGCCGCAGCAGAAACGTGCCGTTACCACTACCTGTACGAACTCTGCGGCAGGACAGGTTCTGGGGAACTTGGCTTCATTTCACCACGCCAGTGGCTGCTCATGTGCGATACATGCAGACTTCTGCGGCCATTTGAGGAGATCACCAAACTGGTTATTCGCAGCCAGGATGCCATCAGTGACATCGTACATTACGCCTTCTTTGTGGAGCGTGCATTGCATCTTGTCATCTACTCCATCTGAGACAAGTCAGCAGGAGTCTGAAGAGGAGTCAGATAAGGATGGTGGCTGCGGGGAGGAGCAAGAAGAGCATGCTTTAAACTTTTCAGGGATCCCTGGTGTTGTCCGTGGCTGGGGGGAGGAGACCGAGGACGACATTCTCCTGGGCGATAAGCAGGAGCCAGGCCACACCAACGCTTCCAATTTAGTGCAAATGGGGTCTTCATGCTCCAGTGTTTGAAGAGGGACCCCCGAATAAAAAGCATAAAGGTCAAGGACCTGTACTGGGTGGCAACGTACTTAGACCCCCGGTACAAAAACAAAATGGCCAACATGTTACCAGCATCACACAGGGCTGTCAGAATATAGCATTTCCAGGCCTTGCTGCGCGATATGCTGCATTCTGCTTTTGCTGGCACTGGCAGAGGAATTTCCACCCACAGCAAAACAGTTGCGGATACCAATCCTACCACGCCTGCAAAAAGAAGACGGTTTGAAGATGTGTTGGTCACTTCGGATATGAAATCATTCTTGCAGCCAACTCATCAACAGCTGCTCTCCAAATCCAGCCTCAGGAAAGGGCCTAGACTGACAGGTGTTCGACTACATAGGGTTATTGGCTGATGTGGACGCTCTGAAAAGCGAGGAACCCCTTGACTACTGGGTGTGCACGCTTGACCTGTAGCCAGAGCTGGCACAATTTGCCATGGAACTCTTGGCTTGCTCCTTGTCTAGTGTTCTGTTCGAAAGGACATTCAGCACAGCAAGGGGGTTCATGACCGATAAGCGCACTCACCTAGCACACGATAATGTGTGGACTACCTCAGATTTTTAAAAATGATTGAGGCATGGCTCTTGGAGGAATTCAACACCTGCGATGAGCACGTGTAATTGAATTTCCTCATGCCAACCAACACATATCCGCCACGACAAAGAATGGTACTTGCCTTATGTATGTACAGCGGCATAAAAGGCCTTTTATGTCAGGTGAATGCCTAATGGCTAACTTTTCAAAATATACAGTAGGCAAAATGAAAATAATGATGAATAGATACAATATATTGCTACCTGGTATAACGCTCATAGGAAAACAGAAGGAAATCTTGCAGGAGAAAACTCTAATCTTTTTGTTCCATATATATTTCGTGACCAATCGCCTTAAAAATTAGACCATCATAGTCATTATAATGAAAACTAACACCTTAAGTAATGTGATATATTTAACAACATGTTTCCAAAGCACATCAGATGTTCACCAAGTACCCTGCCTATAAGAGTAAATGAAATCTGTAAAATAATACTGTTTCCACAATAATTTGATCTGGAGACAAATATCTATGAAATAATGAGTCTAACAAAAATATTTCTGGATTCTCTTTAGAAACACCGACCCCTGCTGATCACTGATACCCAGACACAGACTTAAATACATTTCAACAAATAAGGCAGGTCGATCCAACATAGTTTAAAATCATAATTCATTACTTCAAATTTCATCTTACATCTTTATACTGCTATGGTGTATTTTGACAATGTTTTGCTATTTTTAGAAGCCCATATCATGCAGACACGAGGAAAGGAATTATAATGGAAAGGACAGTTTACATATATACGGCATATTCATAAATTCCTAAGGATGACTTAGGTCATCAATATCAGATCGATGGGATATTTGTCACCCCACACCCCCACCAATCAGCTGTTCTCAGGAGTCTTCTGTATCAGAAAAAAAAAATGGAGCCAAAAACAGAAGGCTCTGACTCCTGTGTAGTAGCTGTGCCAGGGTACTGCATTTTAGTGTTAAGCGTGAATATTCGAATAGAGAATATTAATCGCGAATATAGCAACTTCGCTAATTTGCGAATATTTAGAATATAGGCCTATATATTCGCTATATCGAATATTCATCATTTTTTAACATCTGAAAACATGATTCCTCCCTGCTTCTTTCTTGTGGGTCAATGAGAAATTGGGCCACAAGCAACTTAAAGAGGACCTTTCATTAGTTTAAAAACTAAAAACTAACTATATCAGTGGGCAGAGCGGCGCCCAGGGGTCCTCCTGCACTTACTAGTATGTCTGGGCGCCGCTCCGTTCGCCCGGTATAGGCTCCGGTGTCTGCAGCTCCCTCTGTTGTACTGGGCGGAGTTTTTGTATTAGGCGTGTCCCTTGCTGCAGCGCTGGCCAATCGCAGCGCACAGCTCATATTCGTCATATTCTAAAACAAGAATATATTGCAATATAGCGAATATTGATAAAATACACATATAGACTGTAATTTAGCTAATATAGTGCTGTAGTATTTTTTTAATAGTGTAAATAATTTCCAAATCTGAAGTTCAGAAAAGAAAAAAAAAAATTTGACTATAATTTTTTTTCTATATCACTATATTAGCTAACTTACAGTCTATATGTGTATTTTACGAATATTTGACTATATTGCAATATATTCTTGTTTTAGAATATGACGAATATTCAAAAAAAAGAAAAGTTATAGCAATATAGCGAATATTCGTAAAATACACATATAGACTGCAATTTAGCTAATATAGTGCTATAATCTTTTTTTATAATCTAATTTTTTATTTATCTTCTGAACTTCAGATTTGGAAATAATTTACAGTATAAAAAATATAAATATAGCACTATATTAGCTAAATTGCAGTCTATATGTGTATTTTACCAATATTCGCTATATTGCTATATATATTCTTGTTTTAGAATATGATGAATATTCTTAAAACTAATATATAGCACTATATTTACTGCTATATATTATTTTTTTAGCAACTTCGCATTATGCAATTTTTACATTTTATACTAATTGCAATCGCGAAAATAATCTCAAATACGAATAATCTCGAATATGAAACAAATATTCTAGCGAATATTCATGAAAATATTGCGAATTCGAATATGGGACATGCCGCTCGTCACTACTGCATTTCAACTCCCAACTGATCTGCAGTACACTAGCAGTGGAATAATGTTTTCATATTGTTCCACATTTGTCTCAGATATTGACTGCTATAGCATTTTAAAAACATCTATATACAATCTAAAGTTGTTTTGTCTAAAATACTGATGAAAACACCCTAGACAAGTTGTGATCTAATTTTATCTAGTTCAGTCTTAACAAATGTAGTATGAAGTGATATGTTCATAACTATGTTGGAGATTAAATGAGACACATTTCAATATGCACAATGTAAAACTGCAGTTTATAGTATTGCTTTAATTGCATTTTTAAAAACTTTGTAGAGGTAACATCCAGACTGACATAAAAACAGGTCCATGTTTGATATCACATTAGTCTTAAAGGGGGTGTGCCACTAATATAAATGTATCCCACACAACATATAAGGGTGGGTTTACATCAGTGTTACAAATTCTGTTATAGTTTTCCATTATAACATGGTTATAATGGAAAATAATGGAATTCGTAAGATTGGAATTCATAACGGGAACCTTTAGAGGCATTCTGTTTTGATCCGTCATTATAGAAGTCTATGGCCAAGCATAATGGATCTGTCTGGTTTCTGTTTTGCAGGATGAAAAAGAAAGTCCTGTCGACAGTTACAGTGTCAGTTATGGATGGGAGAATGGATAAACAGACATTTTTGGATGTACATTAGCATAATTTGTTTCTGTTACAAATACAGTTGCACTGAGCATTTTGAAAGTCTATGTCCTGCTGATGTCAGGACATATCTCACTGCCCTAAGTCATGATGGGAAAGCAGTCACTTAGCAAACCATGATGTAGGATTCAAGCATGGGGGGGGATAAGAGAACACTGTAAATGGGATAAATTTGAAATAAAAACAAATAGCAAAACAGACAATCAAAGGAGGAATGTTTGCTAGAGTACTTGATGAAAATAAACTTTCAAGTGAAAAGTAGTTTATGGGTTACCTACAAGTAATTTGCGCTTTTTGTGTTATCAAAATAAAGACAGAAATTCTCAAACATTATGTGAAAATTGGTAGTCAAAATATATGACATAGGGAGTCATGGACAGGGAGTCATAGACTAATTCACAATACAATCACAATCAGTCAATTGACTTCAATCCGAATTTCAGAAAAAATTCGATTACGCTTCATGGTAATCTATTTTTCCTGAAATGTCAGCAAAGAGAAAAACATACTCCCCTTATCCATTTGCTTGCAGAGTGGCAGTCGCAGCCATCTTAATTAAAGATACCGAGCAAAATCGTCACATCGCTGGCTGTGCACGGTAACGTCATCAGTGATTACGTCACCACTCCTGTCCAGCGTGATGATGTTATCATGTCACCACTCGAGATTTTGGGCAGTGTCTTCAATCAGTGACACAATGACAAACAAATAATAATTTTCATTTTTTAAATCTTGGTATATGCTGAATCAAGAGGAAAATTAAGGAAGGGCATAGTAATAGTCGAACTGCTGAAAGCAAAAAACAAATCTTTCAGTGACTTATGTGATGACAGAAAAAAGACTTTGCTCACATTTCATTATTTTCTGTCTCAGTCACGGGTTCAGATAGTTTTGACTGCAAAAACAGAGCATTTTGCAAAACAATTCTTGCTGTCAAAAATACATTTAAGCCAAAGGGTTTGGTCAAAATTCATTTGGATCTGTTCAAAAAGATCAACTGTCATGGCTGGGGATGAGGGAACCCAGACCGCCACGTTCGGAACCATCCTAGACATTTTGGTGTCCGGGTACCACACCTGAACACGGATTTTGGCGCCATAGTCCGTGTCCGGGTTCTTTGTTCGTAGTTTAAATAAAGCTTTTTGAAAGGCTGCAGTGCAGCCAATCAACAAGCAATTAAGCTGTGGGCACTTTGAAGCCACAATAGTCATGCCTAGTATTGGCATGGCTGTGATTGGCTGGCGCACCATGTGACCATGTATGCATAAATGCTGGATCACATGGTTTGCCACTATTCCACTCTAACTAGTGTATAGACAGGAAGCTGCTGCAGGCAGGGAGAGTGTTAGGCTTTCATTATTTTTAAAAAGTGTGCTAGTGACCTGTAGGCATTATTGATAGGTGCAATACATCTCCTTTGCACCAGTGAGAAAGAAATTCCATACTTCATTGTGCTGTTCAGTCTGAAGGTGACCTGTTTACATTTTTGTTTGGTGCAATTCTACTCCTTTGCACCAGTGGCAGGGAAATATAATAGTTAATCAGCCTGTTAATTAGGTCGGTAAGACCTACCTATTTGTTGTGGTTAAAAAAACTGTACTTGTCAGAGTCACAGGGAAATAGAATAGATAATCAACCTGTTAATTGGGTCGGTGAGACCTACCTATTTTTTGTGGTAAAAAAAAACAAAAAACTGTACTTGCTACTGTCACAGGGAAATATAGTAGTTAATCAGCCTGTTAATTGGGTCAGTGAGACCTACCTATTTTTTGTGGGGAAAAGAAACTGTACTTGCAACTGTCACAGGGAAATATAATACTTAATCACGATGAGGTGGTGAGATATACCAATTTTTTTAGTGCTAAAAACCTCTTTTGCATCCGTAACATGAATAGCACCCTACTGGTACATCACCCCCCTTGACTGCATATTATTTTCATTAACAGTGACCGGCACAGAACAGAGAAACACTACCAGTAACAGACTTTCACCTCGCTACTTTTTTCAGCATTTTATTTCTATAACAGTGACTGGCCAGCTATCCCTAACAGGGAAATATTACAAGTAACAGACTTTTACCTCGCTACATTTTTTTCCTTACATTTTTTTCTTACTTTTTCTTGCTGCTACTGATCACATGGGATACCTACCCAGAGTGACAGCAAATGATTGATGGTGAACTCTGTGCTGAATGACTATACCTGTACCCCCACTATTGCAATTGCTCTTATATATTTATATATTTTTTACCCCTCATTTTGTATTTTTTATTTTCCATCGTGTTGGTTAATCCTCCAACTAGCATGCTTTTTTAGGTGATCACTACATTTTAAATCGAATTTATGCACACAATTCCCCCCCCCCATTATATTATTTACATTTTATTAGTGATCTTGATACTTAAAAAATACATATTTTTACCCATCAACTTGTCTACATTGTTCTTTGTAGTGTAATACCAGGTGAAGAGTGCCGGTTTTCCACATACATTTTTTTTTGCATACTCCTACTTCCTGATTGGGTGAATCAGTCAAACCTAGAGCACCTACACGTTGTATTGGCCAGGTGAGCCACCAGCAACCTGTTTTCATGAATATAGAATTGTTTGTCTGTCAACCAATTTTGTGAGTGACTGTAACAAAATGAGGAGAGCATTAACTAGGGGCATGGCCGTGGTCATGGTGCTGTTGGTGGAGCCCTGGCTGCAGGGAGAGGACGTTGTCGATCTGTGCCAGGTACGTCCCCAAATGAAACATCTTCCTTTGGTGCACGCAGGTGACAGGACGCTCTGCGTAATTTTTTAGGAAAAGAGGAAGTAGAGGCAGTATTAGATTGGATGGCTGAGAGTGCCTCCAGTTCCTTCACATTATCTTCCACCCAGTCCACTGTTAAAAGCGCAGAGTTGGCACCAGCGGCCCACGGGCATCTGTCTTCCACCATAACCCTTTGCTCATCAGCCAAGCAGTCTGTACCCTAAGTCATGCAGCATGAATCTGCTGGCAGAGTTTCCATGGGCCATCCACATAGCTCTGCCCCAGAAGTGGAAGAAATTGAATACACTGATGCCAACTACTTATGTTTGAGGATGAGGACGTGGGAGAACCACAGCAGCACGTCTCTGTTGACGATAACTAAACACAGGTCTCAACTGCTGGGGCTTTCTGCAGTGTACAGACCGGCCAGCAGAGCAGGAATGAGAAGTGGGTGGTAGATGATGTGGAGGATGATGAAGTCCTAGACCTCATATGGCATCCAGGTCATGCCACTGACATGTGCAGTTCAGAGAAAGGGGTGAGGGTCAGGATGCGCCAGCCGCACAGCAAAAGAGGGAGCAGGGTGCAACAGCAGAGCGGCTATCCCTCAGCCAGTATACCTGCCTCTACCCAACGCGCAAAGAGACATAGCACAGCAAAGCCAGTGCAAAGCAGTTCCCTGCCTTGGCAGTTCTTTAGGCAGTGTTCTGACAACAGTACACGGTTAGTTTGCACGCTGTGCAGTCAGAGCCTGAAGCGAGGCATAAATGTTCTAAATCTGAGCACAACCTGCATGATCCAGCATATAACTGCAAAGCATGAGCTGCAGTGGAGTAGACACATCAAGAACCAAGAAAGATCAGAGGCTCCTCCAGCTCCCTCTTCTGCTGCAGTGTCGGCCTTTTCCTCCCCCTCTGTAGTGACAGTGGCTCCTTCCACCCACATACAAAGGATGTGGCAGCACCACCACTGTCACTATGCATCTCAACACTGTCCCATGGAAGTGTTCAGCTGTCGATCCCCCAAACACTGGAGAGAAAGAGGAAGTACCCCCCTACCCACCCGCATGCCCAGTCCCTGAATGTCAGCAATTGCTGCCTTTGAAATGCTACCATTCCGTCTGGTGGAGATGGACAGTTTTAAAAACGTCATGACGGCAGCTGTCCTATGGTACATTGTTCCCAGCAGCCACTACTTTTCCAGACGGGTCATCCCTGCCCTGCATGAACAAGTGTCGGAAAAAGTCAAGTGTGCAATGCACAATGCTATCAGTGGAAAGGTCCACATAACCACCGACACGTGGACCGGTAATTACGGGCAGGGACATAATATCTCCCTAACTGCCCACTGGGTAAATGTAGTGGTGGCTGGGCCTGAGGCAGACAGCGGTTTGGTGCATGTCCTACCACCACCAAAGATTTCTGGATGTTTCTCGGTGCCTCCTGTTGCCTCCTCCTTCTACTCCGCTTCCTCCTCCAGTTCCCACTCTACTGCCTTCTCATCACATCAGTGCAACACTTGCACCAGCAACTTCAGCACAGCCAGGGGGAAATGACAGCAGGCTGTTCTGAAACTCATATGTTTGGGGGAAAGATGCCACACCACACAGGAGCTATGAAAGGACATGGAAGAACAGACCAATGAGTGGGTTGGTGCCGCTGAACATCAAGCCTGGCCTGGTAGTGTGCAACAATGGGCAAAATCTCATAGAAGCTTTGGGCCTAGCAGGTTTGTCGTACATCCCTTGCCTGGTGCATGTGCTGAACTTGGTGGTGCAGAGGTTCCTGAAAAATCACCCTGATATGTCAGAGCTGCTGCAGAAAGTGAAGGCTGCCTGTGCACGCTTTCGGCATTCTTACCCTGCTGCTGCTCGCCTGACTGCGCTGCAGTGTAACTTTTGACCGTCCTGCTCACCTTCTCATATGCTACATACCCACAAAGTGGAGCTCCACCTTGCACATTCTGGAGAGACTATGTGAGCAGCAGCTGTCAATAGTAGAGTTTCAGCTGCAGCATGCATTGATGAGTCACTTTGCGGAACAGCACCACTTCACCACCAGCGAGTGGGCCTCCATGTGGGACATGTGTGCCGTGTTGCGCTGTTTTGAGTAAGTCACTAACATGGCCAACAGAGATGATGGTGATCATCCCATTTCTATGTCTCCTTGAAAAAACACTTCAGGCGCTGATAGATAAGGACATGGCACAGGAGGAACAGGGATCACTCCTACAGTTTTAAGCCTAGTCATCCACAGGAGGCTCAGAGGGTAGGTTCCTACACCAACAGCGGCCAGGTACCCAACTGTCCAGCCAGGGTAAAGTTTTGGAGGATGAAGAGGAGAATGATTCCCGTTCACAGCATGGTGGTACCCAATTCACCTCACGGGCATCACTGGAGCATGGCTGGGGGGATACAGAGGACACATAGGATACTCCTCCCACTGTCACGGAAGGTGTACAGGAAATAAGACAATACAAAATGAATATATGACTCACTGGATCCAAAACTAAGGAACAAGAAGGGAGACCCCTGCATAAGACCTGGCACTCTTCCTGACTGCTCAGCCTATGCGAACATCCCAATGGTAGATGATCGCATATCCTTGTACCTCGACTGTATAACACCTGAACACCCTATAATAGTGAGGGGACACGACCACCGGCTCCCTACACTAGACACGGAGGGAGTCAGGTTCACCTGGGATCCAGCAAACATAAAATCACAAATGAATGTACAACACTTATCTTGTAGAAGACTGGGAACTAGGATCCGCATGCACACACACTCCAGGAAGTTGTATAAACCGCACACTAATGCATTATGGGGAGGAATTTAAAGGGATGCAATCAGTCCAACTACAAGACAGCTGAGAGAGGCTAACGAGATGAGGAACTGAAAACCAAAACAAAGAAAGCTCAAGGAGGAGGTTCTGAAAGGCATCTGTCAGAGCTTCTCAGATGTCTGGTTGTGACACCCACCAAGGATAGATTGTCGTTGCCTCTGGGCAGCCTGGCACACATGAGCGACTACATGCTTCAGTGCCTGTGCAATGACCGCCGAGTTGCCCTCATTGTTACTAGTGCTGATTACTGGGTGGCCACTCTGCTGGATCCCTACTAAAAGGACAATGTGCCATCCTTACTTCCATCACTGGAGCATAAACGGAAGATGCGCGAGTACCAGCAAACGCTGGTATAGGAGGTACTGATGGCATTCCCTCAAAAAGCAGCCTAAAGCTGTTCTGCTTTATGGGCCTGTATGATCCAAGCAGACTACTGCAATGTGCAGAGCAAGCTGTATAAAACAGGCAGTAGTAAAATATAACTTTTAATCTAATATCTAAATATGAACGTCCACAGTTCTGTTCATAGACACCACTACCATTGGGAAAGTATCACCAGTGGTCCCTACCATCAAGGTTTATTCCTTAAAGATGGAGGGAGAAAAAAAGAGGGTAAACTAACATGGAGACGCAACACTTCTTACCAGATAGTCTACACAGGTGGTGACTTGCTTCAAATATTGCACACCTTCAGGTTGTGCTCCTCCCCCAAAAATGGGGAAACTGCTGTATTCCACTGACCAGAACCACGCTGCTGTATCACCGTCTGGTCCATGTATGTGTATATAGCCGAGAGAGACAACCAACACCAGGTTCTACTACTAATAATGAAGGGTGCAAAAAAAGCTATATAAGTGCTCAAGTAGATAGATGTATGTGTCCCAAGGGAGGGTTACGATGGCCGAAATGTGGAAAAGCTTTGTCTGCACGCAACAATATCCAGCAGCACCATCTGATCCTGGCGTCCCAACATCGCGTCTATCATAAAGAAGGCTCACCAGCAGCTCTTCTTCCTTCGACAACTGAAGAAGTTCGGCATGGCACAGGACCTACTACGCCTGCACCATCGAGTCGGTCCTGTGCTCATCTCTCCTAGTTTGGTATGTCGGCTCATCAGCCAGTGACAAGCGCAAACTACAAAGGGTCATCAGCTCGGCGGAGAGAACTACCCGACTGCCACTACCACCCCATGACTCTATCTTCTCTGACAGACTGCGCTCCAGGGCTCTGAAAATATCCAATGACCACTCCCATCCGGGCCATCATCTCTTTAGACATCTAAAGTCCGGCCGCAGATATCAGGCCATCACTGCAAGGGCATCGAGGAGGCTGAACACTTTCTTCCCAACGGCCGTCAGACTGCTGAACTCACCACGCTCCATCACCCGCTCAAAATCCCTCAACCCTGCTGTGCCCAACGCAGAACCTTACCTCCCTCCCCCGTGTTCCCCACCGCCTCTTGTCAACCACTAATACTATGCCTGTACCTCTGCCTAACCCAATTCCAGGCACGATCGATTGTGTCGTGTTTGGCAAATAAAGCTGATTCTGATATGGACCATCTTAGCAAGAGGCAGCATTTCTCCCGTGCATCCCCCACACTCTGGAGCTCGCTACCCCAACATATCAGACTCTCACCTACAGTGGAATCACTCAAAAGAAACCTAAAAACCCACCTAGACAAGTCTACAACCAGTGACCCTGCTGCCTCTATACCACCATGACCAGCTTTACCCTCTCCTAATATGTCCTTCTCCCATACCATGTAGATTGTAAGCCCTCACGAGCAGGGCCCTCTCTCCTTCTGTACCAGTTTCTAACTCGTCTTGTTCATGCTTAGTGCATTTGTCTGTATTGTGTATGTATACCCCTTATCATATGTACAGCGCTATGGAAAGAATTATCATTATAATGATAATAATTTAAGCAACATGGTGGAACAGTACATGTCCACACTGACTGATGGGTCTGCCCCATTTAACTTCTGGGTTTTTAAACTGGGCGCATGGCCTGAGCTTTCCCTTTACGCCTTGAGGGTGCTGGCCTGCCCTACGGCAAGTGCATTGTCCGAACATGTGTTTAGCACAGCAGGGGAAGGTGATCACGGACAGGTGCATCCGCCTGTCCACAGCCAATGTGGCTAAGCACACGTTCATTAAATTAAACCAGGCATGGATACCACAGGACTTGGCCAGAGTAGAGAGGTATACTGGCGGCACCCAGCCAGCCATCTTTTTGCTATTTCCCAATGTTTTGGTGATGTAACTGTGTTCAGAATTAAGCAATCACATTCGAAATCATGTTAAATAGGAGTCAGCATACACCAGCCATCATTTAAAGTGCCTCTGAATAACCCCAGCTGCTCTAGTTGGTCTTTCTTGAAATTCTCTTAGTCGCATCCCACAGCAAAAAGCCATGGTCCACAGAGAGCTTCCAAAACATCAGAGGGATCTCATTGTTAAAAGGTATCAGTCAGGAGAATGGTACAAAAGAATTTCCAAGGCATTAGATATACCATGGAACACAGTGAAGTCAATCATCAACTGGAGAAAATATGGCACAGTGACACTACCAAGAACTGGATGACCCTCCAAAATTGATGAAAAGACGAGAAGAAAACTGGTCTGGGAGGCTTTCAAGAGGCCTACAGCAACATTATAGGAGCTGCAGGAATATCTGGCAAGTACTGGCTGTGTGGTACATGTGACAACAATCTCCTGTATTCTTCATATGTCTGGGCTATTGGCTAGAGAGGCAAGATGAAAGCCTTTACTTACGAAGAAAAACATCCAAGCCAGGCTACATTTTGCAAAAACACATCTGAAGTCTCCCAAAAGCATGTGGGAAAAGGTGTTATGGTCTGATGAAACCAAGGTTGAACTTTTTGGCCATAATTCCAAAAGATATGTTTGGTGCAAAAAAAACACTGCACATCACCAAAAGAACACCATACCCACAGTGAAGGATGATAGTGGCAGCATCATGCTTTGGGGCTGTTTTTTTTCCAGCTGGAACTGGGGCCTTCGTTAAGCTAGAGGGAACAGTTCCAAATACCAGTCAATATTGACAAAACCTTCAGGCTCCTGCTAGAAAGCTGAACATGAAGAGGAACTTCATCTTTCAACATGACAACGACCCAACGCATACATCCAAATCAACAAAGGAATGGCTTCACCAGAAGAAGATTAAAGTTTTGGAATAACCCAATAGCTGATAGACCAATACCCAAAAAGACTGAGTGCTGCAATAAAATCAAAAGGTGCTTCAGCAAAGTATTAGTGCAACCATATTATTTTATTTTTATATTTTTAGTTCCCTCTACCTAAAATATTTTAGTTTGTTTTTCAATTGAGTTGTACAGTTATATGTCACATTAAGGATGGAAAAAGTTCTGAAATGATTTTTCTTTGTCTCCTCCTCCACTCGGACCTCCATCTCCTGGCTCACGATTATTACATCTTATATTGGCAGAGTACAGAAAAATACCTGTCACACCCACAAAAATGGCTAAAGGTCACACACAGAATTGACAGACACACAAAAAAAAACTAAACAGAAAGAGTGTTGGCTTCTTTCTTCACCTCCTCCGCCTCTCCCACCTACACCGCCATGTCCACAGACTCAACTTCCTACTTCATTTGGACTTCCGTCTCTTGGTACAAGATTACAATTTTTTTAAATGTATTTTATGTTATTTTAAGTAATTATCCTATCCACATTTGTTTGCTGGGAAGTTGTACTGCTCTTATGCCCTCTAGCCCTTTCTACGACTTTTTACAGCCATTTTAGTGCCCCAAAGTTAAGGTCCCCATTGACTTCAATGGGGTTCTTTGGTTGGGGTTAAGTTTGGGTCAAGTTCGGAAACCGAACCGAACTTTGAAATGTAGTTCGGCCGAACCCCTCAAACCTGGACATCCCCCAGTCTGCTCATCCCTTAGTCATGGCTCTGCTATGAATGGAAGCCATAACACTAGTGTGAACAGAGCCTAAAAGAGAAAAGTGACTGTAAAAGAATGAAAATAAATTGATGAGTGGTTTCAATAAAATATTGTATTGTGCAAGGATGAACTAAGCTCTGAAAAAAACACTAAACTAAAAACTAAATTAACCGCATTGTTAAATAAATATAAGTAGTCCCACATTGCCCTAAGAGTGACCACAGCTTCTTGTAGTTTGCCTTCTCTAGTGTATATATTGATATTTTTTTAACTTACTAATAGTATAATAAACAGTGATGCTATTGTGCACCGTAGGGTGCCATTAAATTAGTGTTAAATGGTTCATAGCAGATACAAGTTACAGTTTCATCCCAGAACACTATAATTGGCTTCAACAGCTCTAAACCAATGAGCAGGTAAATAATAACTCTGTAACATTCTTAACCATTATAACTCCAAAGCAAATATTTATTTATGTTTCTGTAATATCCATCAGAATATTGTATGGTGTTTCTTTATACACTCTCAAGAATCGAATTAGTTATTATTCTATGGTCTTTTTCTTTTACAACATGGCAGACAGGGTTTGGCATTTTTCTGATGTGTCATAGAGTACAAAATGCCTTCTGTATTTTCTTTCCAATATTGTATTTATATTTGGAATCCTCTTGGTTTAAGTTAAATAGGGTTGCCCTTTTTACCAGGACAGATGGTACACAAAGATAAAACCTAGGTAAGCTAATTTTTGAATCAGTGGGAAGTATAGCTGAATATTTAACTCCACACAGGATCTGCAAAGGTGATTGAAGAGCATGGACATTACTCCAGAGGATGGCATAATCATGGAGTGAGATAAATCGAAATCTAGAGTGTGCAATACTGACTGAATATAATAGACATTGGCTCTCATCCCAGCATTAAAACCATATATAAGTCACGGAATACAGGTTTACTTTTCTCTTTTCTGCTTGTCACTAAGAAAAACAAAAAAACAAAAACACATTGCTTAAAGCGTTCTGTGTATGCTAAATAAAGCTTACTTATTATCATTATTTAACACTTTTAGGTGTGTGGTAACTAGTACATTGCATAATACATAAAATGTAATAATATTTAAGTGCACTTTCACACTAGCTGTTGTTGGATTCCGGTAGGCAGTTCCACTGCCGCAACTGCCTGCCGGATCTGGAAATCCATGTGCAAACGGAGATCATTTGTTTCCGGATGTTGATACATCTGACAAATGCATTGAAATACCGGATCCGGATCTCTGGCGTCATCCGGAAAAACAGATCCGGTATTTATTCTTTCACATTTTTAAAGGTCTGCGCATGCGCAGACCGGAAAACCTGATCCGTCAATACTGCAATTTCCTAAACACATGGTATTGGATCCAGCATTAATACATTTCAATGGAAATTAATTCCGGATCCGGCATTTCAGCAAGTGTTTTGGCCGCAAAAAATACCGCAGCATGCTGAGGTATTTTCTCTGACCAAATACCGTAAAAGGTAATGAACGGAAGACATCCTGATGCATACAGAACGGATTGCTTTCCATTCGGAATGCATTAGGACAAAACTGAAGCGTTTTTTTTTTTTATATTGAGCCCCTATGACTAGAGTTGAGTGAACACCTGGATGTTCGGCCGAACTTCCCGAAAATGTTTGGGTTCGGGATCCGAACTCGACTCGAATTTCGCCCCGAACCCGAACTCCATTGAAGTCAATGGGGACCCGAACTTTCCGGCACTAGGAAATGGCTAGAGGGCTGCAAAAGGCAGCAACATGTGGGTAAATCCCCTGCAAACAAATGTGGATAGGGAAATGAATTAAAAAAAATTAAAAATAAAAATAATTAACCAATATCAATTGGAGAGAGGTCCCATAGCAGAGAATAAGGCTTCATGTCACCCACCACTGGAACAGGCCACTGTCAGATATTTAGGCCCCGGCACCCAGACAGAGGAGAGAGGTCCCATAGCAGAGAATCAGGCTTCATGCCACCCACCACTGGAACAGGCCACTGCGAGATATTTCAGCCCCGGCACCCAGACAGAGGAGAGAGGTCCCATAGCAGAGAATCAGGCTTCATGTCATAGCAGAGAATCAGGCTTCATGTCACCCACCACTGGAACAGGCCACTGTCAGATATTTAGGCCCCAACACCCAGACAGAGGAGAGAGGTCCCATAGTAGAGAATTAGGCTTCATGTCACCCACCACTGGAACAGGCCACTGTGAGATATTTAGGCCCCGCCACCCAGACAGAGAAGAGAGGTCCCATAGCAGAGGATCAGGCTTCATGTCACCCACCACTGGAACAGGCCACTGTGAGAGATTTAGGCCCTAGCACCCAGACAGAGGAGAGAGGTCCCATAGCAGAGAATCAGGCTTCATGTCACCCACCACTGTAACAGGCCACTGTCAGATATTTTGGCCCCGGCACCCAGACAGAGGAGCGAGGTCCCATAGCAGAGAATTAGGCTTCATGTCATAGCAGAGAACCAGGCTTCATGTCATCCACCACTGGAACAGGCCACTGTCAGATATTTAGGCCCCGGCACCCAGACAGAGGAGAGGTCCCATAGCACATAATCAGGCTCTATGTCATAGCAGAATATCAGGCTTTATGTCACCCACCACTGGAACAGGCCACTGTGAGATATTTAGGCCCCGTCACCCAGACAGAGGAGAGAGGTCCCATAGCAGAGAATCAGGTTTCATGTCACCCACCACTGGAACAGGCCACTGTGAGATATTTAGGCCCCGGCACCCAGACAGAGGAGAGAGGTCCCATAGCAAAAAATCAGGCTTCATCTCACCCACCACTGGAACAGGCCACCGTCAGATATTTAGGCCCCGGCACCCAGACAGAGGAGAGAGGTCCCATAGCAGAGAATCAGGCTTCATGTCATAGCAGAGAATCAGGCTTCATGTCACCCACCACTGGAACAGGCCACTGTCAGTTATTTAGACCCCAGCACCCAGACAGAGGAGAGAGGTCCCATAGCAGAGAATCAGGCTTCCTGTCACCCACCACTGGAACAGGCCACCGTCAGATATTTAGGCCCCGGCATCCAGACAGTGCTGCAGCTGAAACTCCACTATGGCCTGCTGCTGCTTGCACAGTCTGTCCAGCATGTGCAAGGTGGAGTTCCACCTGGTGGGTACGTCGCATATGAGGCGGTGAGCGGGAAGGCCGAAGTTACGCTGTAGCGCAGACAGGCGAGCAGCGGCAGGATGTGAACGCCGGAAGCGCGCACAGACGGCCCGCACTTTATGCAGCAGCTCTGACATGTCGGGTTAGTTGTGAATGAACTTCTGCACCACTAAATTCAGCACATGCCCCAGGCAAGGGATGTGCGTCAAACAGGCCGGGCTTGAGGCTCACCGGCAGCAACCACTCGTCGGTCTGTTGTTCAATACCCCGCCACAACTCCTGTGCGGTGTGGGGCCTGTCCCCTAAACATATGAGTTTCAGAATGGCCTGCTGACATTTACCCCGGGCTGTGCTGAAGTTGGTGGTGAAGGTGTGTGGCTGACTGGATTAGCAGGTGGAAGAAGAGGAGGAGGAAGCCGAGTAGGAGGAGGAGGCTAAAGGAGGCAAAGAATGTTGCCCTGCGATCCTTGGCGGAGGAAGGACGTGCGCCAAAGAATTCTCCGCCTGGGGCCCAGCCGCCACTACATTTACCCAGTGTGCAGTTAGGGAGATATAGCGTCCCTGGCCGTGCTTACGGGTCCACGTGTCTGTGGTTAGGTGGACCTTGCCACAGATTGCGTTGCGCATTGCACACTTGATTGTATCGGATACTTGGTTGTGCAGGGAAGGCACGGCTCTCTTGGAGAAGTAGTGGCGGCTGGGAACAACATACTGTGGGACAGCAAGCGACATGAGCTGTTTGAAGCTGTCTGTGTCCACCAGCCTGAATGACAGCATTTCATAGGCCAGTAGTTTAGAAATGCTGGCATTCAGGGACGGGGATCGAGGGTGGCTAGGTGGGAATTTATGCTTTCTTGCAAATGTTTGTGAGATGGAGAGCTGAACGCTGCCGTGTGACATGGTGGATATGCTTGGTGACGGAGGTGGTGGTGTTGGTGGTACATCCTCTGTTTGCTGGGCAGCAGGTGCCAACGTTCCTCCCGAGGCAGAGGAAGAGGCCGAGGCAGCAGCAGAAGAGGTAGCAGGGGGAGCCTGAGTGAGTTCCTTGTTTTTAAGGTGTTTACTCCACTGCAGTTCATGCTTTCCATGCAGATGCCTGGTCATGCAGGATGTGCTAAGGTTCAGAACGTTAATACCTCGCTTCAGGCTCTGATGGCACAGCGTGCAAACCACTCGGGTCTTGTCGTCAGCACATTGTTTGAAGAACTGCCACGCCAGGGAACTCCTTGAAGCTGACTTTGGGGTGCTCGGTCCCAGGTGGCGGTGGCCAGTAGCAGGCGAACTCTCTTGGCGGGGGGTGTTCTGCTTTTGCCCCCTGCTCCCTCTTTTGCTACGCTGTTGGCTCGGTCTCACCACTGCCTCTTCCTCTGAACTCTGAAAGTCAGTGGCACGACCTTCATTCCATGTGGGGTCTATGACCTCATCGTCCTCTGCATAGTCTTCCACCCAGTCTTCCTCCCTGACCTCCTGTTCAGTCTGCACACTGCAGAAAGATGCAGCAGTTGGCATCTGTGTTTCATCATAATCATAGACGTGTTGAGGTGGTATTCCCATGTCCTCATCATCAGGAAACATAAGTGGTTGTGCGTCAGAGCATTCTATGTCTTCCACTGCTGGGGAAGGGCTAGGTGGATGCCCTTGGGAAACCCTGCCAGCAGAGTCTTCAAACAGCATAAGAGTCTGCTGCATAACTTGAGGCTCAAACAGTTTCCCTGATATGCATGGGGGTGATGTGACAGACTGATGGGCTTGGTTTTCATGCGCCATCTGTGCGCTTTCTGCAGAAGACTGGTTGGGAGATAATGTGAACGTGCTGGATCCACTGTCGGCCACCCAATTGACTAATGCCTGTAACTTCTCAGGCCTTACCATCCTTAGAACGGCATTGGGCCCCACCAAATATCGCTGTAAATTCTGGTGGCTACTGGGACCTGAGGTAGTTGGTTCACTAGGACGTGTGGCTGTGGCAGAACGGCCACGTCCTCTCCCAGCACCAGAGGGTCCACTAACACCACCATGACCATGTCCGCGTCCGTGTCCCTTACTAGATGTTTTCCTCATTGTTACCGTTCACCACACTAACAAAAAAATTATTTGGCCCAATGTATTGAACTCAAATTCAGGCCTTTTTTTACAGACACCTAACACTATCTGGCTATCTATTTAAGTACCGTATTACACTAATACAGGCACAGCAGTAACCACAGATTTAGGGGAATATAAATTGTAGGCCTAGTATTTAGGCCCTGGATGAAAGGTATCCTTTTACGGACAGAATTACACTTGGAGATGCACGGTAGTGTGTGAAGTTATTGAGGATGACCCTATCAGCACTTGAATTTGCACCTTGAATGTAATATACCCTTTTACGGACAGAAATACACTATATGAGATGCAAAATAGTGCGTGCAAATTTAAAAGCTTATGCTTTCAGCAATTGTAATTTAACAGTTTGTGTAATATTCCCTTTTACGGAAAAAAATACACTTGGAGATGCACGCTGAGTGTAATATACCTTTTACGGACAGATTTAAACTTGGCCTGCAACAGCAGAAACCACTGATTTAGGGTATTGCTATTTTGGGAATTGAATTTCAACCCAGAACAAAAACTATGCTTTGACGGACACTAAAAAACTTGTCCAGCCACAGCTGGAACACCAGATTTAGGGTATTGCTTTTTTGGCAATTGAATTTCACCCCAGTAAAAAATATAGGAAATTCTATCCTGAGTTTCTAGGGGTGACAATAAGCACAGCCACGCCCCTGATGTAGGCTATAGCAAAAAATAAAATAAAATACTATTGATGGTTAAATTGACTTGGTGGCAGCTTGTGCTGGCGCACCACAAGACACAGAATGCCTGCCGATAACCCCAGAAAAAGTGACAGAAAAACGCTCTGGGCAGCCTAAAAACAGTGAGCAATCAACTAGCAGAAGTTGAATGATTCACAGCTGTAGCTGTGTACCATTTCAGCTTTTTTTAAAGTCATGCATTCATGGTAGACAAGAAGATTTTGCTGTTCACATTCTCTCCAAAGGTATTTGATTGGGTTGAGATTATTATTATTATTATTTTTTTTGTCTGCACTGATGTATGAACTGTAAATTTTCCTGGTTATTTAGCTTTCTTATTAACTTCAAATAATAACATACAAGTGGCCACTCAACTGTATATATCATGCAGTCAGCAGCCACAAGTAGCATAACATGTTTTATGTGCAGTCATCACAAGTTTGAAAGTGCCAGGTCTATCTCAGAAACCAATTTTTTCATTGACCTCTATTGGAAAGTTAGATACTGCAGTTCCTATTTGCATTATGAACGCATCATGACCATGTCTTGTGGCCTTACCCTAAGTTGACCAGGGCAAATCTAAGAGAACAGAAATGTAATTAACTTTCTTGAGCAAAAAGTGATATCCTATGACAATGACATGTTTAAAGTCAGAGTTCTTCATTATTTATGACCCATTCTAATTCCAGTGTCTGTGTGACTTTTCTGTTTGCACAATATAATGTTTGCAATGGGGGAGTCCACATAATATTTGTGGTAGGGGCTGAGGTGTACATTGGCGTGGAGTCGGGAGGGATGCCTATCACCCTCCAAGAACTGTCTGGCTGAACTGTGCCTGGAGCCAGTGCGGGGTAGGCCTGGATAAGTGGGCCACCCAAGAGAGTGGAATGAAAGAAAGAAGGGTCGGGAGGGTGGGGCATGAAGCAGCCGTCCTCCAGGTGAGGACGCGTGGGGAACATATAGTCAGCAGCCCCTCCCACAAATGCAGGCTGTAACCAGCCTTAATACTTGTGGTAGGGGCTGAGGTGTACATTGGCGTGGAGTCGGGAGGGATGCCTATCACCCTCCAAGAACTGTCTGGCTGAACTGTGCCTGGAGCCAGTGCGGGGTAGGCCTGGATAAGTGGGCAAGAAGACTACCCACGCTGTAGGAGGGAAATAGTTAATTGGACCGACCGCCACGGGAGTAACAAGGGCACGAGTGATTCAGGCCGGAGCTGGGCTGTTAAATGACCTGAGCGAACCGGGAAGGCAGTGGGTAGTTAGTGACATGACGGTCCAGGTGACGGCGGAAGAGCAAGCTGGGCGATCCAGGATGTGAGAGGCAACATGGGCCTGGGCGACCCAGGATGAGAGAGGCAACGTGGGCCTGGGCGACCCAGGAAGACTGAGGTAGAGCGGGCCTGGGTGATCCAGAATGACAGAGACAGAGCGGGCCTGGGTGATCCAGAATGACAGAGACAGAGCGGGCCTGGGTGATCCAGAATGACAGAGACAGAGCGGGCCTGGGTGATCCAGAATGACAGAGACAGAGCGGGCCTGGGTGATCCAGAATGACAGAGACAGAGCGGGCCTGGGTGATCCAGAATGACAGAGACAGAGCGGGCCTGGGTGATCCAGAATGACAGAGACAGAGCGGGCCTGGGTGATCCAGAATGACAGAGACAGAGCGGGCCTGGGTGATCCAGAATGACAGAGACAGAGCGGGCCTGGGCGATCCAACATGACCGAGGTGGGGCGAGCCTGGGCGATCCAGCATGACCGAGGCGGGGCGAGCCTGGGCGATCCGGGACGACAGGAGCAGAGCGAGCCTGGGCGATCCAGGACGACAGGAGCAGAGCGAGCCTGGGCGATCCAGGACGACAGGAGCAGAGCGAGCCTGGGCGATCCAGGACGACAGGAGCAGAGCGAGCCTGGGCGATCCAGGACGACAGGAGCAGAGCGAGCCTGGGCGATCCAGGACGACAGGAGCAGAGCGAGCCTGGGCGATCCAGGACGACAGGAGCAGAGCGAGCCTGGGCGATCCAGGACGACAGGAGCAGAGCGAGCCTGGGCGATCCAGGATGACAGGAGCAGAGCGAGCCTGGGCGATCCAGGACGACAGGAGCAGAGCGAGCCTGGGCGATCCAGGACGACAGGAGCAGAGCGAGCCTGGGCGATCCAGGACGACAGGAGCAGAGCGAGCCTGGGCGATCCAGGACGACAGGAGCAGAGCGAGCCTGGGCGATCCAGGACGACAGGAGCAGAGCGAGCCTGGGCGATCCAGGACGACAGGAGCAGAGCGAGCCTGGGCGATCCAGGACGACAGGAGCAGAGCGAGCCTGGGCGATCCAGGACGACAGGAGCAGAGCGAGCCTGGGCGATCCAGGACGACAGGAGCAGAGCGAGCCTGGCGATCCAGGATGACCGGAGCAGAGAGAGCCTGGGTGATCCAGGACGACAGGGAAGACAGACGAAAGGCGTATACCTGATACCTGAAGAATTCGGGAAGCTGATGAGCCGCTACTTCTGATCGGGAGGGCTGAATAAACGACAGCACCGCAGCCCTGTATGTTATAGAAAAGATTGCCCAAAATGGTACATTAGGAAACCGGAAAAATGGCACAGTAACGGAAACCCCACGACTAAAACGACATCCATGGAGTTAGCTACCCCGGAGGGGATAACCTGTGTTACATCTGGCAGCAGCAGTGGAAGGTGCAGTTTCTGGTTCCAGTCGAGGAGGCAGAGAGCGATTGTGCAGCGATTAAAGGGCAGTTGTGGGAATAGGGGTCCACTGGAGGTTCGAACTTACTTAACCTGGGCCAGCGGTAGCCTAGACGATGGGAACCAGAATCGCAGTTCCAGAGCCCTGCAGCAGCGTCCGCAAGGCAGCACCTTAATGATCACACCGGCGTCTGGTCTCTCCGCTGCGTTCCTGAAGCTTCTTTTCTCTTTTTTTTTTTTTTTTTTTTTTTATCGAAATGGAGAAACAGGCCGGCCAGCCCCGTGCCTGCTAACCACGGCTTCTCGGCTGGAATGTACTGCAAAATAAATGAAAAAATAGAAACAATACATGCAGTTATACCTGATTACAGTTGTAGATACCCCCAGGTCCGGTGTACTAAAGAAGAACTTGTACCAGTTGGCTTTGATATTATCATTATTCTTAAACATCGCTTTAGGAGAGCAGGGAAGAGAAAGAGGATGCGGGACCGGAGGACCGGGCGGGGAGCAAGGAAGGATGGCAGAGGCAGTGTGGGCCCGGGCGATCCAGGATGACAGAGGCAGGAACGAGCCTGGGCGATCCAGGATGACAGAGGCAGAACGAGCCTGGGCGATCCAGGATGACAGAGGCAGAACGAGCCTGGGCGATCCAGGATGACAGAGGCAGAACGAGCCTGGGCGATCCAGGATGACAGAGGCAGGAACGAGCCTGGGCGATCCAGGATGACAGAGGCAGAACGAGCCTGGGCGATCCAGGATGACAGAGGCAGAACGAGCCTGGGCGATCCAGGATGACCGAGGCGAAACGAGCCTGGGCGATCCAGGAAGACTACGGATGATGTGTGCGAGCGAGATAAGAAGCAAGGAAAACAGACCCAAGTATAGACAACAAGCAATAATCAGCACCTAGGTGTAACACGGCGGTGCCACACGCATGTGCCCAGGAGGGCCGCACGGGACAGCCGTGCCAAACCTGAGCATGCGAGGACGGCACTACAATGGTGCCCGACGCATGCGCCCAGGGGGGCGGCAGACACGGCCGCCAGACACGGCACTAGATACGCACGGAACTCGCACGCTGCCCGAGCTGTGATCACTAGAGAGGATACGTGGCATTGCAGGCTCCGCTATGTGGTGCTGGATTTTCCGAGGTGGAGGACGCTGGCATTGTCTATAATGGACCGGCAATCGGCTACTAGAATTAACATCACATGCTTAAAAATAACAAATGTTCTATAGTCCGCTCCAGGGTTTTAAATAATGACACCGGTTCGATGTAGTCCGGTTCAGGCTTTAGAGATTATGTTACCTCTATATAAGTCACAACTTGGTCCCTCGTTTTTATGACATTTTTACCACTGAAGAAAAACCTACAGGGTTTCGAAACGCGTTTGAAGAATAGAAAACGCAGCAATATATACAGAGTGCAAGGACTTGTATTAAGAAGCGATCCACGCAGTTACGGAGCATGTGCCAGGTAATAGGAGCTGGCACCAGCGCGCGCACAGAGCGTGAAAACAAGCGGTCAGAAAAATAGATTGATTCAAATAATCAAAATCACATATGTATTAATTACTACTAAAACATATCTACCAACATATCGGGATTCTGGTAAGCAGACAACATTGATGTCTACCAGATTACAACGCATGACTATTATGGAACTGAGCTACAAGTAGCAATTACAAGATTACATGATAACAACTGCCAGTTCACACCGAGAGCCCGGGCCCGGCCGGATTCCGGCGTGCGCTCCAAGCTGGAACGCACGCCGATCACGTGACCGGGAGCCCAGGCCCGGCCGAGAAGCTCCGGCGCGCGCCCCCCGCCGGAACGCACGCCGGCCGGGGACGGCGCCCAAGCCGGAGGATGGGAGAGACCCAGAGGAGGGGGTAGCCCGCAGGCCGGACCCTACCCGTCCCGCCGACGCGTGGGGGAGACGAAGCGCTCGGGTCCAGAGTGCAAGGAGCACGTGACCGCCGCTCGGAGGAGCCCCGGAAGTGACGGGACGGATCGAGGAAGCTGCATGAAGCAGCCGTCCTCCAGGTGAGGACGCGTGGGGAACATATAGTCAGCAGCCCCTCCCACAAATGCAGGCTGTAACCAGCCTTAATACTGGTCATATGGTATGAAATAAAGGGCAACAATAATTAACAAAGCTTTGAAATAAATAACCTTGGGCTACTTTCACTCTTGCATTGTTAATTCCAGTATTAAGGTCCGGCAGAGGATCTCAATACCTGAATTAAATGGATCCGTTTTAATTTTGCACATCAGTATGCATCCGTTCCTTTAGGATGCGGTTATGTGAAATCAAAACAGAAAAAAAAGGATCCATCACTAAATACATTGAAAGTCAATGGGTGAAGGATACGTCACCATTCAAATACATTGTGTTCAGTGCCAGATCCGTTTTTATGACCAAACACAAAACCGCAGCTTGCAGCGGTTTTGTGTCGGGTCACAAAACGTAATGCTGCCGGAACAGAAGACGTCCTGATGCTTCCTAAACGGATCTCTTTCCATCAGTATGCATGAGGACCAAACAGAAAAGTGTTTTTACTCTGCCGGATCTCAATACCGGAAAACAACAACGCAAGTAGCCTTACATGTTAGAGCTAGATAGATATATGATAGATAGATAATATTAATATTTAATTAATATTTAAATGCTTTTAAATTTTCAACCTTTAAAAGTACATACTGTGTAGCCGCATGTTAAAAGAAAATTTGACATATGAGTGGATGTGATTAAGGAGCTTTTTTTTTCTTCTTTTTTTTTTTTTGTGAATGCCTTCTACAATGAAGTCCCCTGTTCAAGAAAAATTTAATTTTAAAAGCCCTTACAGGTACTGAAATGTTTCTATATAGAGAGGAAACTATTATTACAATGTATCATTCTTTGCTTGTTTTTCATTCTGCAATTATTATTGCTATTATTATTTATTGTTCAATTTGCATATCTTTTCATTGTGGATATAAGTTTTGCAATGCAGTTGATTTCATACAAGCAGTAAATACACTTGGCATATACTGTAATCCAAGGAACAATGCTTTGATATATTTAGCTTCAAAGCACTTTAATACAGTGTCAGTGCAATCGCTTAATAATTACCCTTTCCTTAAAGGGACACTTCCACCATTTTGAAACATTATATTAACAACCCATATTTGACTATTCCATATAATTTTTTTAAATAAAAAAAAATTGAGAATGGTTTTCCGAATATAATTTTTTAAAGTTACTCCATGTATTCTACTTCTTGTTCCAGCTCTTAACTTCCTCTTTTGTTTTGACTTTTAGCACAGCAAGCAGAATAATTTAACTGTTATACTCAGACCAATCACTGCAACTAGAAAGGACCCCTGTAGTGACTCAATTAGAGCATCACACATTACTGGTAAGTGCAATTCTCTTCTTTGGGCATCTTTATTTATGTCTATGAAGAGAACAATAGGGCTGTCATACTGTCATCCCAAATCTATACCTACCATTATTATGAGGATTACACTTTAGACAACACCTTATCCTCATAGAAGCAGTAAACTGAAAGTAGATTACCTATCTATAGTATATAGGAGGTTTTATCATTTGTGTTCACGGCTTTAGAAGGACAATGTTTTGTATTTAGATGTCATTGGCAAAGTACTGCGAAAATGAGAAGAAAATCAGACAAACATCCTAAAAAGTATTTTCTAGGAACATTGATTGTTATAAAAATACCCTTTTATGGAGGAAATGTATTGTTCTAAGTGTAGTTTTATTTGAAGAAATATAATCAGCACGCATAGTTTTCTGGCTTAGTTCCCCATGGGTAACTAAGCCAGTTCTACTTTATACCAGCTTGATAAATAACCCCCTTGGTATTTTAGAATATATTATTTAAAGGGGTTGTCTCACCTCAGATATTGGTGGGCATGTCGGTAGAACGGAGACTGCAAAGTGAAGAAGGGCGCATGTACTCGGCAATTTTAGTCAGTCCCATTAAAATGTTGTACATTTATTGACTGTAGATGCTTTGTAACAGGTTTTTGGAAAAAATGGTGTAATGGGTAATGGCACAGCTTTCGGTGAAACTATGATGTTCAAAATATTATCAGTCAGTACTTTTCGTTTTAAAAAAAAATAATGTTATATGGGTTTCTAGCTAGTTTTTGGACATAACATATTAGTACTGTATCCTTAAAAAAATGATGTACAGTTCAACTTGCATTAGTCTGTATATATACACAATAGACTCCCTCATCCTGTCTTATCCCTAGTGCTAAAATGTGTCTATTATGTAATTCACCCAAGATCATGTGATTCTCCATCTGCATATTCCTTTCCCTCAGTAATGCACTGAATTTGATATGTAATATGGCAGACATCATTTTGTGTAATTCAGCAGAATTGGACTTTCAAAGCTTCAACTTCATTTGGAAGTCGAATTTTTGGGAAATTTATCACAAATCCAATTTGTTTTTAATATATTTGGTCATCTCTAGTTACATCTTATAACAATGGCACATTTAAAGTCACTGAGCTCTTCAGCTTAGTGTTCATTAGTGTTGAGCACGAATATTCGAAAAGCTAATTTTCATTGTGAATATCGGCACTTCAAGAATTTGCTAATATTTAGAATATGGTGCTATATATCGGTAAAGACGTATATAAGTTTTTTTTTAATTAGCACAGAACACATCAGGTGATCATCCCTCCCTTCTTCTAGCTTGTGGGCCAAAGAAAAGGCTTTGTCACAGCATAGCAACATCCCTAGCAACCAATAGAAAAGTTGCCTGCCCCCTACTATACAAGTTGCACGTATTGCGAAAAAATATGCGCATCATTAATTGTCAAAAATTTGCAAGCGCAAATATATTGGAGCACTCTATCTGCATATAAAGCTATTCTAATGTTCTGCCGTGTCAACCATTTACTCCAGTCTCAGGAAACTTATACCAGCTTGAAAAATGTAGCATAAGTGACCCACGCTGGTGTTTTGTGTGCATTGCGCAAATAATACATTGCCGAGTTTCGCAATCAAGAATATAATCTCGAATTCACAAATATATGACGAATATTCTACAAAATATTTGTGAAATATCGCAAATTCGAATATTGCCCCTGCCGGTCATCACTAGTGTTCATCTGTGAAAGTTATATGGCTGTATGTTTGATTTTATGCATCTGTACACAATGAGAATAGCTCAAACTCTTGAACAAAACAGGATAATTGTCCACAAACATTTTGCCAAATAGTATATGTCTGCATAATGCTAAAACAAATTCGTTTTGAAACAAGAATAAAAATAATACTTTTCCTCTTGCAACAGAGAATAAAAAATAAAAAAGTTTTATTATAGGGAGCTTACAAGGGATTGCAATTCAAACTAATGAAAAATTGTAATACTGCATGTTGCATTATTGTCAGAATGAATGAATATGTTCACTATAAAAAATGATGCTTCAACCAACCTTTACCTTACATGTACTTGCCCGTATCTTGTATGCATTTCTCTGCAGACAATGATATACAAACTATTAGTAACATCATATTATTGAAAATACCTCTTTAAGTACACATTATAACTGTATTTAAAGGGATACTTCTGTCAGAAAAGAGCATTTTAAACTCAATATTCATATCAAACATTTTTTAAAGATTTCTTGGCTTTTTTTCCATTTTAGCTGTACTACTGAACTATATTATTGAGAATTTATTAAAATTCTGTTAGCAGATCTGAACCTATGAAACTGGCTGACCTGTTCCATATGCACTTGCCAGCTGAAAGCATCTGTGTTGGTAACATATTTATATGTGCCCGCATTGCTGAGAAAAATTATGTTTTATTATCTCCTTAACCAGCTCAGCTCCCCTAGCTTAAACCCCCTTAATGACCAGACCACTTTTTACAATTCTGCACTACACTACTTTCACGGTTTATTGCTCGGCCATACAACTTACCACCCAAATTTATTTGACCTCCTTTTCGTCTCAGTAATAGAGCTTTCATTTGGTGGTATTTCATTGCTGCTGACATTTTTACTTTTTTTTATATTAATCGAAATTGACCGAAAATTTGGAAAAAAATTGAAATTTTTCACTTTCTGTTGTAAAATTTTTCAAATAACACTTCTATATAAATTTTCCTCTAAATTTATTGTTCTACATGTCTTTGATAAAAAAAATGCAATAAGTGTATATTTATTGGTTTGGGTAAAAGTTTTAGCATTTACAAACTATGTACAAACTATGGTGCAAAAAAATCAATTTACGCACTTTGACTTTCTGAGCACCTGTCATGTTTCCTGAGGTTCTACAATGCCCAGACAGTAGAAACACCCTACAAATGACCCTACATTTCGGAAAGTACACACCCTAAGGTATTCGCTGATGGGCATAGTGAGTTCATGGAAGTTTTTATTTTTTTGTCACAAGTTAGCAGAAAATGATTATTATTTTTTTTTTCTTTTCTTACAAAGTCTCATATTCCACTAACTTGTGACAAAAAATCAAATTTTACATGAACTCGCCATGCCCCTCACAAAATACCTTGGGGTGTCTTCTTTCCAAAATGGGGTCACTTATGGGGTATTTCTACTGCCCTGGCATTTTAGGGGACCTAAAGCGTGAGAAGTAGTTTGGAATACAAATGCGTAAAAAAATGCCCTGTGAAATCCTAAAGGTGCTCTTTAGAATTTGGGCCCCCTTGTGTACCTAGGCTGCAAAAAAGTGTCACACATGTGGTATCACCGTACTCAGAAGAAGTAGGAAAATGTGTTTTGGAGTGTATTTTTACATATACCCATGCTGGGTGAGAGAAATATCTCTGTAAAAGACAACCTTTCCCATTTTTTTATACAAAGTTGTCATTTTACAGAGATATTTCTCTCACCCAGCATGGGTATATGTAAAAATACACCCCAAAACACATTGCCCTACTTCTCCTGAGTACGGCGATACCACATGTGTGACACTTTTTTGCAGCCTAGGTGCGCAAAGGGGCCCAAATGAGTATCTTTTAGGAGGGCATTTTTAGGCATTTGGATTCCAGACTTCTCACGCTTTAGGGCCCCTAAAATGCCAGGGCAGTATAAATACTCCACATGTGACCCCATTTTGGAAAGAAGACATCCCAAGGTATTCCGTGAGGGGCATGGCGAGTTCATCAAAGTTTTTTTTTTTTTGCACAAGTTAGCGGAAATTGATTTGTTTTTTTTTGTTTTTTCTCACAAAGTCTCCCTTTCCGCTAACTTGTGACAAAAAGTTCAATCTTTCATGGACTCAATATACCCCTCAGGGAATACCTTGGGGTGTCTTATTTCCGAAATGGGGTCATTTGTGGGGTGTGTTTACTGTTCTGGAATTTTGGGCGGGGCTAAATTGTGAGCAACCCTGTTAAGCCTGTTCGGCCCCTTTACGCACCTAGGCTGCAAAAAAGTGTCACACATGTGGTATCGCCGTACTCAGGAGAAGTAGGGCAATGTGTTTTGGGGTGCATTTTTACATATACCCATGCTGGGTGAGAATAATATCTCTGTAAATTGACAACTTTGTATAATTTTTTTTAAAAAGTTGTCATTTACAGAGTTATTTCTCACACAATATGGGTATATGTAAAAATACACCCCAAAAAACACATTGCCCTACTTCTCCTGAGTACAGCGATACTACATGTGTGACACTTTTTTGCAACCTAGGTGCACAAAGGGGCCCAAATTCCAATGAGTACCTTTTAGGAGGACATTTTTAGGCATTTGGATTCCAGACTTCTTCTCACGCTTTAAGGCCCCTAAAATGCCAGGGCAGTATAAATACCCCACATGTGACCCCATTTTGGAAAGAAGACACCCCAAGGTATTCCGTGAGGGGCATGGCGAGTTCCTAGAATATTTTTTTTGGGGCACAAGTTAGTGGAAAATGATTTTGCAAGAGAACAAAAAAAAAGAAAAACATTTTCCGCTAACTTGTGCCAAAAAATATATATTTTAGGAACTCGCCATGCCCCTCACGGAATAGCTTGGGGTGTCTTCTTTCCAAAATGGGGTCACTTATGGGAATTTATACTGCCCTGGCATTTTAGATGCCCTAAAGCGTGAGAAGAAGTCTGGAATATAAATATATAAAAAAATTTACGCATTTGGATTCCGTGAGGGGTATGGTGAGTTCATGTGCAATTTTATTTTTTGTCACAAGTTAGTGGAATATGAGACTGTGTAAGAAAAAACAAAAAAACAAAAAAAAGACAATTTCCGCTAACTTGTGCCCAAAAAATAAATCTTCTATGAACTCGCCATGCCCCTCAAAAGTGATCTTTATAGCGCCACAGCGATTTTACAATGTTTTAGCAGTGATCAGAAAAAAAAAATTCTGTTACTGCGGTGGGGCGGACTGAATGCAAGTGTGCGCACAAGATCAGGCCTGATCGGGCGAACACTGCGTTTTTTTGTAGAGCCTATAGAACATGTCCTATTCTTGTATAGGACTTTTTTTATTTAGTTCTGGCAATGTGCGGATCCGCAAAATCGGTGTTTTGCAGATCCACGGTGTCCGTGCTTTGCGGATCCGCGGATCCGTGGATCCACGGATCCGCAAAACACATACGGACGTCTGAATGGAGCCTTTCAGGGGGGTGATCAATGATAAGGGGGTGATCAGGGGTTAATAAGGGGTTAATAAGTGACAGGGGGGGGTGTAGTGTAGTGTGGTGCTTGGTGCTACTTATTACAGAGCTGCCTGTGTCCTCTGGTGGTCGATCCAAGCAAAAGGGACCACCAGAGGACCAGGTAGCAGATATATCAGACGCTGTTAACAAAACAGCGTCTGATATACCTTTCAAGGGTTAATAAAATCGCATCTACAGCCTGCCAGCGAATGATCGCCGCTGACAGGCTATAGATCAACTAGTTTACCTTCCGACCCTGTGAGCGCGTTCACAGGAAATCTTGCGTCTCGTGAGATGACGCTCCGGCGCGTCAACGAGGAATAACCCGACCGCCCGCAGGATGCAATCCTGCGTTATGCGGATAAGGCCTTATTTCACCTTAAGTACCAGGCCATTTTTTGCAAATCTGACCAGTGTCACTTTAAGTGGTGATAACTTTAAAACGCTTTGACTTATCCAGGCCATTCTGAGATATTTTTATTTTTTTTACATATTGTACTTCATGACACTGGTAAAATGAAGTCATTTTTATTTATAACAAATACCAAATTTACCAATTTTTTAAAAAAAATTGATACTTTCCAAGTTTCCATTTCTCAACTTCTATACATAGTAATACCTACAAAAATTGTTATTACTTTACATTCCCCATATGTCTACTTCATGTTTGGATCATTTTGGGAATGATATTTTATATTTGGGGGATGTTACAAGGCTTAGAAGTTTGGAAGCAAAGCTTGAAATTTTTCAGACATTTTCAAAAAAAACAATTTTTAGGGAACAGTTCAGGTCTGAAGTCACTTTGTGAGGCTTATATAATAGAAACCACCCAAAAATGACCCCATTCTAGAAACTACACCCCTCAAGGTATTCAAAACTGATTTTTTACAAACTTTGTTAACCCTTTAGGTGTTGCACAAGTTATTGGCAAATGGGGATGAAATTTTAAAATTTCATTTTTTTGCCACATTTTCGATTGTAACCTATTTTTTCCACTAACAAAGCAAGGGTTAACAGCCAAACAAGACTTTATCTTTATTGCCATGACTCTGCCATTTACAGAAACACCCCATATGCCGTTTACAGAAACACCCCATATGTGGCCATAATCTACTGCACGGGCACACGGTAGGGTGTAGAGGGAAAGGTGCACCATATGGTTTTTGGAAGGCAGATTTTGCTGGATTGGTTTATTTACACCATGTCCCATTTGAAGCCCCCCTGATGCACCCCTAGAGTAGAAACTCCAGAAAATTGACCCCATCTAAGAAACTACACCCCTCAAGGTAATCAAAACAGATTTTACAAACTTTGTTAACCCTTCAGGTGTTGCACAAGAGTTATTGGCAAATGGGGATGAAATTTGAAAATTTTATTTTTTTGCCAAATTTTCCATTTTAACCCATTTTTTCCACTAACAGAGCAAGGGTTAACAGCCAAACAAGACTGTATCTTTATTGCCCTGACTCTACCGTTTACAGAAACACCCCATATATGGCCGTACACTACTGTACGGCCATACAGAGGGGCGTAGAGGGAAAGGAGCGCCGCTTGGTTTTTGTAGGGGTGATTTTTATGGAACGGTTTATTTACACCGTGTCCTTTTTCAACCCCCCTGATGCACCCCTGGAGTAGAAACTCCCTAAAAGTGACCCCATCTAAGAAACTACACCCCTCAAGGTATTCAAAACTGATTTTACAAACATCATTAACCCTTCAGGTGTTGCACAAGAGTTATTGGCAAATGGGGATGAAATTTGAAAATTTCATTTTTTTGCCAAATTTTCCATTGTAACCCATTTTTTCCACTAACAAAGCAAGGGTTAACAGCCAAACAAGACTGTATCTTTATTGCCCTGACTCTGCCGTTTACAGAAACACCCCATATGTGTCCGTACACTACTGTACGGCCACACAGAGGGGCGTAGAGAGAAAGGAGCGCCGTTTGGGCTGATTTTTATGGACTGGTTTATTTACACCGTGTCCTGTTTCAACCCCCCGATGCACCCCTGGAGTAGAAACTCCCTAAAAGTGATCCCATTTTGGAAACTACGCGATAAGGTGGCGGTTTTGTTGGAATTATTTTTAGGGTAGATATGATTTTTGGTTGCTCTATATTACATTTTTGTGAGGTACGGTTACCAAAAATTGAAATTCTGAAATTTCATCTCCGTTTGCCATTAACTGTTGAGGAACACCTAAAGGGTTAATAAAGTTTGTAAAATCAGTTTTGAATACCTTGAGGGGTGTAGTTTCTTAGATGGGGTCACTTTTAGGGAGTTTTTACTCTAGGGGGGCATCAGGGGGGCTTCAAAAGGGACATGGTGTCAATAAAAAAGGCCATCAAAATCGGCCTTCCAGAAACCATGTCAGTCCTTTCCTTTTAGTGATACAGCAGTTTACGACCACAAATGTGGCGTTTCTGTAAACTGCAGTATTAGGGTAATAAATATAAAGTTTTGTTTGGTTGTTAACCCTTGCTTTGTTACCGAAAAAAACGGATTGAAATGGAAAAGTGCCAAAAATAGCTGTTTTGGAACAGTTTTTTTTTTTGACCATGTTAATCTCGGGGGTTAGGTCATGGGGTAATTTTATAGAGGAGATTGTTACGGACGCGGCGATACCTAAAAAGGCTACTTTTTTACAATTATTTAGGTTTTAGACTATATTATCCTTTTTGATACAAAAAAAATGTTTTTGTATCTCTAAAGTCTGAGTCATTTTTTATTTTTTTTTGCCGATTATCTTATGTAGGGGCTCACTTTTGTGGGATGAGAGGACGGTTTTATTGGCACTATTTTGGGGGCTATATGACTTTTTGATCGCTTGCTATTAAAAGCAGCAGCACCCCTGGGGGGTCTAGAGTCACACAGCTGTGCTGTGGACCCCAGACACCCTACTTAGGGTGATGCAATCAAACTTTTTTTTACCACTAACTTTCCCTTTTATATCCCAACCTTTCCTTATACTTTCCCTAATTACCTGCTGATAAAGATGGGGGTGGCACAGGTCCTGGGGCAAGGATCGGTGCTGGGGCACAGATGCTGGCTCAGATCACACGTGCAGCAGCAGCGCTCCTCTCTCCTCGGGCTCCGGACAGAAAAGGAGGAGGAGAGGAGCGCTGTTATCATTTTAAACTCCCGCCGGCCCGCCCTCCTACCAATCAAAAGCAATCCTGAAAGGTGATGTCACCATCACCACTCAGGATTGCGATTGGTGGAGTAAAATCACACCACCGATCACCATCCTGTTCCGGGTTATCGGGTCCTCAGAGACCCTAATAACCTGGAAACGCAGCAAACCGCAGGTCTGAACTGACCTGCGGTTTGCTGCGATCACCTACATGGGGGGGGGGGGGGTGTCACAGGACCCCCCGGCATACTTGCCCCAGTTGCCTGCTCAAGGATTGCCCCAGTTGCCTGCTCAAGTACCTGCACAGGTACGCCCTGTGTCCTTAAGGTCCAGGACATAAGGGCGTACCTGTACGCCCTGTGTCCGGAAGAGGTTATATGCAAATTAACCTCTTTGAGCAACAGGAGTGTTGCAGTAACACCTAGAGGCTCTGCTCTCTCTACAACTGCCATCTCCCCTGCACTTTCATTGTCAGGGCCAGGCGTGATGATGTTTTCATGGCCTGGCCCTGTTAAAGTGGGCATGGCAATTGCAGAGTGAAGCAGAACTATTAGGTGCAATGGCAATGCCCTTGTTCCTTCTAGAGGCTCATTGGATACTAGTGACATAGGCAAAAAAATATAATCTATGTGAGAAAAATGTATAATAGATTAATAAATAGAGACTAAAAGATATTGTAGAGGACTAAAAAATATTGAGCAGGGGTCAGCAACCTGCAGTAAAACTATACCACCCAACATGCACACTTGCTCAGCAGTTGTTAGACCCCCCATACAAGTGAAAAGAGCATGCTGGGAGTTGTAGTTTCATCAGAACTGTAGTGCTGGAGAGTTGCTGATCCCTGGTTAAGAATAGAAACAGGTTAATAACTCAAGCAATGAGAACTGCGGTATGACAGTTGTGCTGGTTCCCCAATAACAAGTTGTACCTTCTTGGTTAGGTGCACTAATTGATAGGAAAATAAAAGATGGAGAGAATGTCTTTATTACTACTGCAGGTAATTGCTAATGGCATTTAAATGTTTTAATGGCAGGTCATTTATGTATTTACTGTACTAAAGGAAAACCAAACTGATTTTTAACGCTAGGCCACTACTGTGTCAAACCCCTCAAATACACAGCCTTGACAGCATAAGACATAGTTGTTTGGCAAAGAGTATACAGTAGAATAAAATTTGTGCTTTTAAGTGGACAATGGAGAAGCCTGACATGAATGAGTTACAAAATTCCTGCAGATATGGTTGGAAAGTAGCAGAAAGCTAATGTACCGTAAACCTGCCAGGAATAAACATACTGAGGGAGATTTATCAAACTGGTATAAAGTAGGACTGGCTTAGTTATCCATAACACCCAATTAGATTCCACCTCTCATTGTGAAAAATGAAAGGTGGAATCTGATTGGTTGCTATGGGCAATTAAGCCAGTTCTACTTTACACCAGTTTGATAAATCTCCCCCACTTTACCTATTATAAGATTAAAAAACACACAACAGATAAAAATAAAGGACATATTATAAGGGCAGACTAGATCATCCATGTGGTCTTTTTTGTTGTCATTCTTCTCTGTGTCTATGTGGTGTATTGCTGTACTTTTTATATAGAATGTTACATTTTCACCTATACCCAAATTTTGTAAGAGAAACTGCACACCTCTAAATATATTTCCTCTAGTTTGAAGCTTCAAACAGGGGTTTTGTTTTCTAGCCCAGCTTGAGATAAAATAGAATCAAAATGATACAAATACATACTCTTTCTTCTTCACAAAGACTGTTGAATGTTTTTATGCTACTCTATTTACTATTATCAGTAGAAAAAGCTGTCAAAAGTAAAAAAAAAAAAAATATATATATATATATATATATATATATATATATATTCTGAAATGAAATGTATTTTGTATTTTTACAGTTATAACTTTGCACTTTTCTTTTAACCTCTTTGTTGCTAATGAGCTGCCATTGAAGTACATCTTTGCCAAATTATTGTAGTAATTACCATATACTTTCATAAATGACAGAAAGTAATATAAAATGAGGAAAAGACGATAGAATGTACTTTTATATTAACCATTATATTCTCTATACAGTATTAACCAAAAAAACTGCAGATTTAACATATACAGAATACTGCAATAAATTCTAAGCACTTACCGGATTCTGGTGCAGTACAAGTGCTAGGTTACCGTCATGTCCTCAGCTGGACACGTTTTTGCATATTTAGACATGGAGCTGGAGACTAAAGCATGGTGGGGCTCTTTAAAACACATGAAAACACATTTCTATTTCTCCTTTCTGATGTTACTGGGGAAGGGATCTGTCAGTTAAAATGTTCACTGATTTAACAACATCTTCTCCCTTTTAGATCTTATTTAGATTTCTCCAAGACTGAAATGCCCTTTTAAAAAAAAAAAAAAAACTTAAAGGGGTTGTCCAGAGTGTTTTAAGTGAAAGCTTATCGTCAGGATAGGCCATCACTAACTGATCTGCAGAGGTCCTCGACCATGCTACACATAGGCTAGGAGTGGCCCACAGGGGAACAGGTGAATCCCCCGTGGGCCCCTTAACAAAGTAGTCCCCCTAGTCCCCTAGCCTCTGCATATGGATAGGCAGTGTACAGTATCTCAACAAGTCTGTCTTCATCTAAAAAACTAGGTAGATTATTTAACAAAATACCTAGTTATTATAGATGCAATCAGGTGGCTGAGATAACTAGGTAAGGAGTCAGACTAGCCTATATTTTCTCTTAAAGTAATCATCTTATAGCGCCTTGAGGTAGTGTTCGCATGTAGCTTTACAGTGGGCCCTCAGAATGAATTTTACTTGTGGGCCCCTTAGCATCCCAGTTCGACCCTGGCTACACAGCACCAACAACATTGCAGTAGCGGGAGCTTGCTACTACTAGATCACTGCTCCCATTGAAGTCAATATGAGAATCAATGTAGTAGCAAGCTTCCATTGCTACAATGTTTGCAGTGCTCTGTAGCTCTAGTGCTGACTTCTGTTGATGAAGCTACCCAGGCGAGCTGATCGGCGGGTGATGGACTACCCTAAGGATAGACCTTCACTTGAAAACCCTGGAAAACCCATTTAAGAAGAGCGTTTCACTATATTTTTTCAGGCCATACAGTTTTAGATATAGTAAAGTACCTTGCTTACTACATTTTAGGGTACCACAATGTTTTGCTCCAGATTTTTCTATTCCTCATTTAGTTTCTTCCAGACCGACCGTTTTTAATATATATACAGCCGGTCCATGCTTATCTCTGAAAGAACATTCCTGAGCAGGGAACTGAGAGCAAGGCTCTCCAAAGAGAAGACAGATACATTATTTTACTGTCCTCTGTCCCTTCCTTCTCTATTGGTGTATTATCAATGCTCAATGAGCACTGAATATACAAATCAAGAAGGGGCAATGCTTTTTCTTACTGCTCCAGTACCAGCGATCATGCGATTGCTGGTGGCCAGCTATCTGCATGAGCTACTGGGTCTTAGCAGACCCAGATCTGCTCTTCCGCAAGGCTTTAAAGGATTGTAACGCCTCTGGGGGCTGTATTTCTCTTGTGACTGGGGCTAATATATCTCAGTTATAATAGAAATCAAAGCAATTAAAGTCTAAGTTTAAATACCCCCCAAAGATCTTATATGACCTTTGGAGGGAACAATGTGTGAAATAAAAAAAAGTTAAAAAAATCAAAAAAAATCATCTCCTACATAAAAATGACCATTATAGAAGGTAATAAAATTTAACAAATTATTTTAGCTGCCTTTTGTACTAGTAATAAACAATAAAAAAGTTACCCTTTTTTTCATTTTGTAAACATTTTCACAGGTATGAAAAATGACAAAAACTATGGATAAAATATACTGCATCTTAGAGTAAAACATACATACTATAGACATATATAAATCTTAAAATATAGGTGGACCTAATGAAATTTTATCTTGGTAGATTATTAATACATTGAAAAAACTGTAAAGTCCAGAGTATCAACAACTAGTGAACTGAACATTTCTAGTTCTGAGAGCCCAAAATGCATAGTGGATTGAAAAAAACTTGTCTAGCAAATTAACTGCTGACAAAAATAATGATACAAATACAAAGTACCAAAGAGGCGGATAACAAATGGTCTGTGAAACTATTTACAAGATAGTAGTAAGTTACTTCCAGATCATATTCTCTTCATAAAAATTAATAATGACTTATTTTCTTGAATCTTGAGCATTTTTTATGATGACTAATAAAACTTCAACTCCACAAGCACCAATTCCATAATATGACTAGCAATAATATAGACAATGTTTATTAATTTTATATGACTCTCATAACAATCATTTCAACCCAAAGTAATCTGTCATTTTGTTTAACATTTTGGAGACCTGTCATAAAATTTCAAATATATTGACGTTTATACAGTATCAAGCATTGCCTTGTAATATGTAATTGGTATAGCAAAAGAGCATTGTCTATGGAACCTATGCAGAATCATACAGAGTTGCAGCAGCTCCATAATATGGAGTTATAGGCATTCTGTGTGCCTCCCAATGGTGCGCTACACTGTACAGTAGGTATTGATGTACACCAGGTCAAATGCTTTCAATACTAATACTACTACTACTACTACTACCAAACAAGTTGCAGGGTGTCCAGAACTTTGATATGTTTTTGTGCTTGAGCTTTAAAGAAGACCTGCCAGCTCTTTTGACTTAACGTAGATGAAGATAAAGCTTGATGGCATACAAAGGACTTTGCAATAAATAAAATAAATAGCTGTATCTTTCTCTACATTTGGTTTCCACATCCCCCTCTGAGGATATGGCATCCTTTTTTCTGTACAGAGCTGAGATTCTCTAGTAGCACCCTTTGGATTTTCTGTCTTTTCCCTAAAACCAGAAGCAGAAGGGCTCCTTATCTCTGATCTCTGGCTCTCTGTCCTTAATACTCATTATTAGCTTAGTTTTTATCTTACTGATAAGAATGTGTTTATGACCTCTTAGTAGTTTGGAGATAATGTTTATTAGATGACTGGCACAAACTCAATGTACAAGTCACCCAGCTAGAAAAACTGTTAACCCTTTGTGACAGAACAGCTCAATATTTTCTATAAAGACCGATTCAAAAAATTATTTTTAGCTCAAAATTAGTACAATGTAATAAATCAAATGCCCACAAAGGTGTACATAGCCTTTAAGGCTTGCTATGCACTAATCATCTCTTAGATAAGATAGAGGGTTCCCATGGAATTAGGAAAAAGTTGTGCTGGATTCAGCAACTGTATACATGGATGCCAGTATATACAATTCATCTGTTAACACCGCTGTAAAGGCCTGCATGTGTATACTATATTTGAGAAACTGCTAACTCATTATCTCAAAGAAGCATTCCAGTTGAGTTTTGTAATGGCGCTATAGTAGTACCATAAACCAGGTGATGTAAATGCATTTTTACAGGGGCAGTTACCTATTAGTAATGTTTTGTCTTGGCAATAGTAAGGGCTGTCAAATTGGAACAGTAATTGATGCGACTGTTCTGTAAATTCCTAATGTTCTATTTTGGACCTGTGTTCAGGACGCTGCATTATAATTACAAATTTTGTTTACCTGTAAGCTCTTAGTCTTATCCTACATGGTCAAGCATTTCTAATTATAGCAATGAAGAAGGGTGCTTGCACGGCAAATTCGCTCGAAAAGATATATTCCGCAGCCAAAAAGTCAAAGAGGCGGCTCATCTTAAACCGTTAACTGGATGTTAAGTTCAGAACTGCTCACGCACTCATTTCTCAGCAATAAGTGAAAACATAATTTCACAACAATTAGCCTTTCTGAATGCCTAAGGTTTTCTGAGATCATCTCTCTAATTTTAAACTCTGGCATTCCAGTTAATAGCACACAGCAGTGCAGAGGCTTAGCTGACAAACAGTTTTGCAAGTTTACTATATAAAATCCAATTAATCACCCAATACAGTTTGACATTGGTTGCAACGTGATGCTTGGCATGACCTTAAGCATTTTCTTAGATAAACAGAAAAGATCTAGGAAATATAGCAAAATATAGTATATGTGTTGAGCCTATGCCATTAGTTTGACATAGAAATATAACTGCCTAAGGTAAAATAGAGATCATTAGTTTATCTAACCCCACTATGCATTCAAATGGGCATATTAAAAAGTCCTTAGTATTACATTTTACCACTGGCACTAATAACACTGTATAGCTGATGGCACACTAAAATGGTTGTGGTGGTTACTCTGTATAGTGAGCCATATTACATGCTAGCTGAGAAAGCTCCTTAAAGGGTTTTCCGAGATTCCAATATTGATGACCCATCCTCAATATAGATCTGAGTGTTGGACCACCATCGATCAGCTATTTGAGGAGGCGGCCTCCTCACAGCTTACTAAGCACAGCACTGTATATTATATAGCAGCTAGGCTTGGTATTGCAGCTCAGAACCATTTACTTGAATGGAACTGAGCTGTACCCAGGCCATGTCACCGATGAACATTTTCACTAGCCTAGGAAGAGGCCGTAATGCTCATTGAAGTGCCAAGGCCTCTTCAAACTGCCATCCAGCATGGTCCTGGGAGTCACAACTCCGGCACCCCTGCCAATCTGATATTAATGACCTATCCTGAGGATAGTTCACCAATTTCAAAATTTTAAACCACACCTTTAAGAAAGGTGTGGGAGTTACCAGCCTGGGAAAGAATAGGTCATGTCAGTTTGTGGTGTCAATCTTTCCAGGTCTCACACTCCAGGTCATCATACAGTTCTAGAGAGATCACTTACAATAGCGTCTAAACTATTTTTCATTTGAACGATGCCCCCTAATAAACTAATCTATTTAAAATAGAAAGTGTGTTGGGGCAAAACAGGCGTCTGCCCCAGAGTGTGCAACCAAAATTAGGGGTGTAGTGGTGCTCTTGATATTGGGACATAATAACTTGGTTGGTATTATTAGATATTGTTTATGTATATTGTATTATACTAGATTGATTATTCTTTTCTCTTACATGTTATTTGATCTGCACTATCATAGCCATATTGTTAGGCTGTGTGTAGAATACTTTTTCATAATTTTTTGCATTTTATAATACCTCTCTAAAAGTACTGTATGCACTTGCACTTTATTGTATTCATCCCGCCATCTGGTCACCACCACTGTGTGTGTGTTTTTAACCCTTTTAACTCATTTGTGTAGCCAATCATGTCTGTAATATATGTCTAATACAATTTGATGTCATAATCATGAGAAATGTATGATTAGTTTCCTATTTACTGTTGAACCACATATACTTTTATTGGTGTTCCAAAATTAGGGAAAGCCTTATCAGGGCAGACCCTACTGCTGTTAGGTAGGGGTGGTGAAGGATGAATTAGGTAACGTCTAATCCAACTTGTATCATTTACCCACAGCTGTCGGTGGATTTTGGATTGGAACTGATATATGAAAAAAGTAGAATTGTCTAATTGTAAGCAATTCACCCATTATTACAGTTTATTTTGGAGGTCTACAGAAATTTGAAGCCTTCTATCCGGTCACCAGGATCCGAATTCTTTTGTAATTACATGTAATTAAAATGTTTACATAGTGTTTAACATGTACACTGTGCAGTAAAAATGACATAAATTTTTATTCTGCAGGTTAATACAATTATATTTTAATAGTTTGGGAATTTTGGATGCAGTGATACAACTTATGTTTTTTGGGTGTTTATATTAATTTGTAAAATGGGAAAGGGGGTGATTTCTTAATGACTTTTTTTAGACTTTTAAAAACTTGGCATGCACTTGCTGGCTATGGAATCCACTCATCTCCTCTGCAGGCACCATCTTAAAGATCAGTCTTCTGCCATACTTGTATGAAGTACGGTTGGGAGGTTTAGAAATTTCAATATAAATATATGCTCTGTCAAAGGACACTATTAGAGATGAGTGAATTGATTCATAATCAATTAGGGTACTAAACCTGCAACGGGATATCCCCAAAGCTGAGGACACTCCCCTTTCCATTCCACTGACAGTCCAGACATCTTGCCTGGCCCTGACAATGTTGTGCTTGTGCCACTGCTCTGAGTAGAGACACAAGCCCAGCGGCTCTGCTTCCGCAACTGCGGCAGCAACTGCGAATTGGCCACTACCTTTTAGGCCTGTCAATCAAGTGGCAGATGGAGAGTGTTCAGCTTAGGGGACACCTTGTCGCAGGTGCAGAACCTAGCTTTATGAAGCAAATACATTACAAATCAATTTCATCATCTCTAGAGATTATGTATCAAAAACACTGGTAACTGGGAGTTCAAGATATTTTTGGACTATGGAGAAAAAAAGGAGGGGGAGTTGAAAATTTGGCTTATCAGCTCCACAGTTCTACTAATTTTGAGCTTTTAAGTGCTGTGAACCTTTAACAGTAATACTTTACTTGCAATTTTAAATGTACAGCAAGAGCCGATTACATGATGATTGGGAATGAACTGTTTGTTCCCATTCATTGCTAGCTTGGTTTGTTGCACTTACATGCATAAATCATCGACTCCAAATGTGGCCATGAGACTCTTTTTCTTGTTTGCAGGAATTTGTTGGACTGATAGTCCAGCAAATCCTTATTAAAGGAAACTGTTGAAAGGAACTGTTGGGGAGCTTGTAGTAATGTCGAAGAAGTGACACAGACATATTTATGTTGACAAAAAGCGTGTTAACTATACTGAGTTACTTAAAGGGAGCCTGTCACATTGAACATAATGTTTAAACACCATGTTATAGAGCAGGAGGTGCTGATCATATTGATATATAGTTTTATGGGAAAAGATTTAGTAAAACTGGTCATATTTTCAGGAAAATTCTGCTCATTCTGAATGTCAAGAAAGTGGTCCTAACAATGACTGACAGCTACCTCTGTATACACAGTCATAGAGGGAATGCTATCAATCACTGGTAAGGCCACCTCCTTGACTTCAAAGCCCAGGAGCAGGAATTTAAATAAATAAAATGCAAGTTTCAATGAATCTTTTCCCACAAAATTATACTAATGCATCTCAATAAATTAAAATACCATCAAAATGTAAATTTATTTCAGTTATTCCATTAAAAAAATGTATATAGATTCAATACGCAAAGTGTGATCAATTTCAAGCAATTATTTATTTTAATGTTGCATATGGCTTATAGCTAAAACTCAAAAGGTAGTATCTAAAAAAATTAGATTATATGATGCCAATTAAAAAAATATATAATATAGAAATATTGTGCTACTGAAAAGTATGTAGAGAACATGCACTCAGTACCTGGTCGCTTCTCCTTTTGCATCAATGCGGTATGGAATGGAGGTGATACTCCTGTGAAACTGCTGAGATGTTAAGAAAGCCTAAATTGCATTTATAGTGGTCTTCAGCTTGTCTACATTGTTAAATCTGGTGTCTTTCATCTTCCTCTTGACAATACCCCATATATTCTCTATGGAGTTAAGGTCAGAAGAGTTTGTTGGCCTATCAGGCACATTGATACCAGGCATTGGTACTTTTGTCTGTGTGGGCAGGTGCCAAGTTCTGCTGGAAAAGGACATCAGCATCTCCATAAAGCTCATCAGCAAAGAAATGCATAATGTAATATAGTATTTTCTGGTAGATGGCTACACCGACTTTGGACATGATATAACACAGTTGACCAACACCAGCAGATGTTATGGCTCCCAAAACCAGTGACTGTAAAACCTCACACTGGACCTCAAACAACTTAGATTCTTTGCCTCTACATTCTTCCTCAATTTACTTTCATCTGAAAAGAGGACTTTGGACCACTGAGAATAAGTCCACTCCTTTTTCTCCTTAGCCTAGGTAAGACTACCAGGTACCAGCTTCTGACATTGTCTCTGGGTTATCAGGGGCTTAACACAAGGAATGCCACAGTTGTACCCTGTCAGGATCAGGGATTCAGGAGGGCAGCCTGCAGGGTCATACTGGACATCCCTCTGTCAGCACTAACGTCATCTGAAAATAATCAATCTTAGCTGCCACCACTCGTCATATCAGGCTGACTAGACACCTTGCATGAAATAATAACTAAGTACTCTCTACAACTGCTAGCATTCACAGAGTTAATCAATCTAGGTAACGCTTCTTCTAAGGTCATGGAAACGTTAGAACACAAGAAGGCTCTTATTAAAGTGAAGTTCTAATATAAAAAAAATGGACAGTGCGTACAAACAATAGGGTTATTATAGAAAATATTACATAAAATACACAGAAATATACATACAGTGCAAAATAACAGTTTGGAAAATAAAAGTGATAAAACCAGAACTTAATACGTTAAGCGAAGACTAAGTCCGGTTGCCTGGGGAAGCAGAAATATCTGTCAGTCAATCAAACTTGTGATCCCAGGGAGTATATCAGAGGAGGCCAGGGAGTATGGTAATGACCCTTTACAACAGTTCTTATGACCACTTGCTGGAAACCAAGTCTGCCTCAAACGCTTTGAATTGAAATATCTTTTTAGGTATTCACCTTAGCAATTTCATTTTACCTCCAGCCCCACAAACGTGCATATCAAACATGGCGGAGTTAATGGGAGGATGGCTGGCGTTACATATCTAATAGCTCCCTGTTACTGAGCTGGGATCTATTTGATTTCATGAGGAAGGACATGGCTCAAATATGGATTTGTCCATGTATTTCTTTGATGTGTATTGCCAGATAGGGGTTTTATGTGTGACCTCGGTGGAAAGGACACTTGCCTTTTCCTGAACCCTCTAACGGTTCTGTTTAATGCTGCTACATGACATCTTCACATTTTATGATAGGGTCTCTGGTTTCTGTGAAGTTCCATCTTACTGGTTTTTATTGCTACAATTTCCTGACCTGTCTCTGGACAGGACATGGAAATGGTGATGACCCTCTACAGGTATGTAAAGGGAGGGGTTGTCTACTCCTAACAATAATTTTAATTTCTGGCTCCCTCTATTACCACATACCCCATGTCCTGGATACATCTGTGTGTAGTGGCTCTTGATGCCCTGACCCAGCCACAGTGCACTCTGTATGATTCTCTCTCAAATTCCTGTTGCTTGTGCACCTTTTTCTACCACAGTTTTTCCTTCCAACAAACTTTCGTGGCTCCCCCTCCTTGTGGAGGGTGTATAAGACTGTCTTCTAGACAACTGTCAAATAAGCAGTCTAGAAATCAACAGTCTTCCTATAGCCTACTGAACCTGACTGAAGGAACATGTAAAGGCTTAGAAAACCTTTGCAGGAGTTTTGTGATTAGCTGATTAGGGTGTGAGACCATAAGTCTACAATAATTAACTTTTTTACAATATTAAAATTTTCATAGATACTTACTGGGTTTTCATTAGCTGTAAGCCATAATTATAAACATTAAAAGAAATAAACACTCAAAATAGATCACTTTGTGTGAAATGAAGCTATATCATGTATGAGAGTTTCACTTTTTGAAATTAACTGCTGAAATAAAGTTAACTTTTCAATCATATTCTAATTTATTGTGATGCATTAGTATATCAATCTGATCCTACACTTAAACATGCTGCTTACAGCTCAAACATCAGGTTTAATCTGACATGTTACCCTTAAATCAGTTCAAAATGTCATAAAGGATCCACCTACAGTAGAGCAGCGCTATAGAGGAAATAACAGAGCTATAAAGAGTACAAATAGTACAGGAACGAGGGCTACATTTACTATTGCACATGCACCAGGGGTCTGATTTACCCAGTGATTTGTATTGTGCCAAAATTCTGGTGCACAAACCTTCCAAAATATTTATTAAGGGATTTAGACACTTTCTGATGCGCACAACAAGGTTTGTTGCTTATCAGAAAATCGGTTGTGGCATTTCTGGAATGTGGGCATGGCTTATGATGCAAACTTCTGGTACAAAATCAGCTAAGTAATAGGTGTTATAAACTTAGACAGGCTAAAGATGCATCAAATCTATCATTAGCCACTAGGAGAACCCGGGTGCATCATTGCACTGCCTAGTTTGCGCTGTCTAAATTTTACAGTATTAGTAATCTCCTCCTGAGCATACATAACTCTATAAAGATTGCAATTAATAAGACCACCTAGAGAGTAACTATTAGTACCATATAGGCCACAAATAACAAGGTTATATAGAACCCAAATAATTGAGTCTAATGGGATGCAAATAACATGATAATAGTTAGGGTACAAAACAGCCAAAAATTGTGCAAACAGTACCATACAGTGGCCATAGAATGTCTATATCCAGATGCACATCCACTCATCTAAACATCCACATGTGCATTCTTAGGTATGCAAGTAGTCTGTTCATTGTCTGATGATTCACTGTATTTTATTTTTTATTTTTCTGACAGTTTATATCTGATTTTTGCTATTGTGAATCCAAAGTGTTTAACTGTGTGTACCATAAGACAATATGTTGTCATACATCTGCAAATAGGGTATAGGGCACTCTAATATTTATTTAAAAGAATTAGTCACAATTAAAAACATTTTTAAAAATAACAGTGGTTTTACTATGTAGTATACTATTTTATAGTGTTTCCCATCAGGGTGTAGGACTCTTAAAGGGGTTGTAAGTGGCCTTTATCATTTAGAGAAAGTTACTACAAGGCACTTACTAATGTATTGTTATCATCCATATTGATTCCTTCCCTGGCTGGATTCATTTTTCTATCACATGCACTGCTCATTTACATGGTTACAACCACCCTGCAATCCAGTAGCACTGGTCATGCTTGCACACTATAGGAAAAAGTACTGTGGTTTTTCTTTTCGTGTGTAAGCACAACCACTGCTGATGGATTCCACGGTGGTTGCAACCATAGAAACATGCAGTATATAATGTGATGGAAAAATTAATCCAGCCAGGAAAGGAAACAATATGGATAATAAAAATTGTCAGGTTCTGTACTCAGGGTAGGGTCATCAATGACCCACTTCAGCAGAGACGGCAGGTTAAATGTCCAAACAGTTTATTTTGAAGTACACAGCATAACAAAACAGCATTCAACTTATCACCTGACTTGGTGGGGTGAAGCTGTCACACCAACATTATGTAAATAACAAAGCAAACTCTGGCCCATCTTGACGCTACCTAGATGGGTCAGTTCTATCTCACCTATAGAGTACAGTTTACACACAAGGTGAATCAGCTTCCAACAGCTAGCAGGTCAGCTATGTTCCCAGGCTTTCTGACCCTGACTGACATTCTGAGGTCTCTTTTATTCCCCAGTAATGACAGTCAGCAGCCATACCTAGGATCATCTAAGGCTATGGGAAATTGCCATAATGGAAGGGTGGGGACTGATAGGTCCCACTACCAAACCTACCAACCAGTCCAAATAAAATCCAGCCCAGAGCAGAATCAAAATAAACCTGTCTCAGGAAACTACACTTTGCTGAAACCACTACAGCTTTCTGGATTTCATTCATCTCACCCAGCTGAATATATAGTGAGAGATTCATCAACCTGGTATAAAGTAGAACTGGCTGAGTTGCCCATATAATCACAATTGACTATCCTATAAAACTTAGCCTATATTAGTATAAAAATAAAAAACACATAAAGTACCCCTTGTAGACCAATACATAAAAAAGAAAACATAGAATCAAAACAAGAAACAAAAGAAAAAAACTCTTGTAGAAGAGACAATCCTCACACAGGTGGGCACAGAGAGGGCAGGGATTTGTGTGATAAACGATATTAGGGGGACTGACCGGATAGATGACCCTATCTACATTCTGCCCTGTCTAGAACGTAATGGCCGCCCCGATAGGGGCGATCCTGTATCAGGAACCTCCTGGAATCCCTTGAATGGCCCTGATCGGGGAATATAGAGCAAACTATAATTAGTTAGTCTTTACCAAATGTGAAATAAAAGTACCAAAAATAATAAACAATGGCATTGATATGTGCATATCAATTCCCATCAGCAAAGGATGAGTCCTTAGGTCACTTTGATAAGTACCACAGTTATTTCATAGTGAAATCGTGGGAAGTGTGAGATACACACATCCCAGTGCCAACACGTTTCGCCAAAACACTTGGAGGGCTCATCAGGGGACACCAAAGAAGATTGTAGAGGTGTAGTTCATATAGACACTAATACCAATTAGTGTAAATCAAATATAAACCGTGGAGTTGAAAAGATAACTCTGTCAGAAAATAACACATACAAAACCCCTCTAGTATACTACTATGGTTGCTACTTATGTGTCTGTATAATACCTGACTAAGTTAGATGCAGGGGCAGCTTCATGTGCTAAGTACACCTGAGGGTTTCCAGGAGGTTCCTGATACAGGATTTCCCCTATTGGGGTGGCCATTCCATTCTAGGCAGGGCAGAACGTAGATAGGGTCATCTATAAGGACAGTCCCCCTAACATTGTTCAACACACGAATCCCTGCCCTCTCTGTGCCCACCAGAGTAAGGATTGTCTCTTTTACAAGAGCATTTTTCTTTTGTTTCTTGTTTTGATTCAATTTTTTCTTTTTTTATGTATTGGTCTACTAGGGGTACTTTATTAGTATAAAAATAAAAAACACATAAAGTTTTATAGGATGTGTGATTATACTTAACCTCATTAAACCATCACTAACTATATTACCCTCTGATGGATTACAGTCTGCACTGAGACCTTTAGTTGCCCATAGCAACCAATCACTAGAGATGGCCTTGCTGTACACCCGGTGGTCGTTTTGCGGCAATCTTTGCTTATTCACGATTCACCGAACACGCGAACATATGGCGATGTTTGCATGCTCTATATTCTTTTATTCTTTTGCATTGCACCGAACTTGGACCCATGACACATTTATCAGGTGGGACAGGACAGCCAATTGAGACGTTTCAGCACATGGACACATCCCCACCCTATAATAGAACCCGATCTGGCAGCCACTTTACATTCTGTGTTTTGCCACTGTAGGGAGAGTTTATTTTGTGGAGCAGGGATAGACTGTTAGGGACACCAAATGGTAGCTAATAGGGCCACAAAAGTTCTTTTAAGGACTGGAATAGGTGTGCAGATTGAGGGGTGCGATTTACCTGCTTCCACAAAATACTGATTATGGGGTTTGATATAGCTGCTTACACAAAATACTGATTGAGGGGTGCCATATACCTGCTTCCACAAAATACTGATTGAGTGGTGCGATATACTGCTTACACCAAATATTGATTCAGGTGTTCTATATACCTGTTTCCACAAAATACTGATTGAGGAGTGCGATATACCTGCTACTACAAAATACTGATTATGGGGTTCTATTTGCCTGCTTCTAGAAAAAACTGATTGAGGGGGGTGACATACCTGCTTCCACAAAATACTGATTATGGGGTTTGATATAGATGCTTCCACAAAATACAGATTGAGGGGTGCGATATATCTATTTCCATCAAATATTGATTCAGGTGTTCTATATACCTGTTTCCACAAAATACTGATTGAGGGGTGCGATATACCTGCTTCTACAAAGTACTGATTATGGGTTCTATATATACCTGCTTCCACAAAATACTGATTGAGGGGTGCGATATACCTGCTTCCACAAAATACTGATTAAGGGGTTTGATATACCTGCTTTCACAAAATGCAGATTGAGGGGTGCGATATACCTGCTTTCACAAAATACTGATTGAGGGGTGCAATATACTGCTTACACCAAATATTGATTCAGGTGTTCTATATACCTGTTTCCAGAAAATACTGATTGAGGGGTGCGATATACCTGCTTCTACAAAATACTGATTAAGGGGTTCTTTTTACCTGCTTCCACAAAATACTGATTGAGGGTTGTGATATTCCTGCTTTCACAAAATACTGATTGAGGGGTGCGATATACCTACTTACACAAATACTGATTAAGGGGTTTGATATATCCTGCTTCCACAAAATACAGAGTGAGGGGTGCGAAATACCTGCTTCCACAAAATACTGATTAAGGGGTTTTATATACCTGCTTCCACAAAATATTGATTCAGGTGTTCTATATACCTACTTCCACAAAATACTGATTGAGGGGTGCAATATACCTGCTTCCACAAAATACTGATTATGGGGTTTGATATAGCTGCTTACACAAAATACTGATTGTGGTGTACCATATACCTGTTTCCACAAAATACTGATTGAGGGGTGCGATATACCTGCTTCCAAAAAATACTGATTGAGGGGTGCGATATACCTGCTTCCACAAAATACTGATTATGGGGTTTGATATAGCTGCTTACACAAAATACTGATTGAGGGGTGCAATATACTTGCTTCTACAAAATACAGATTGAGGGGTGCGATATACCTGCTTCCACCAAATACCGATTGAGGCCTGCGATAAACCAACTTCTTCAAAATACTGATTGAGGGGTGCAATATACCTGCTTCCACCAAATATTGAATGAGGCCTATGATGCACTGGCTTTTACAAAATACTGATTCAGGTGTGCGATATACCTGCTTCCACAAAATATTGATTGAGACCTGCGATACACCAGCTTCCACAAAATACAAATTAAGGGGTTTTTTATACCTTCTTTCACAAAATACTGATTGAGGGGTGCAATATACCTGCTTCTACAAAATACAGATTGAGGGGTGCAATATACCTGCTTCCACAAAATACTGATTAAGGGGTTTTATATACCTGCTTCCACAAAATACTGATTGAGGGGTGGGATATACCTGCTTCCACAAAATACTGATTGAGGGGTGCAATATACCTGCTTCCACAAAATCCTGATTGAGGGGTGCAATATACCTGTTTCCACTAAATATTGATTGAGGCCTGCGATACACCAACTTCAACAATATACTGATTGAGGGGTCTGATATACCTGCTTCCACAAAATATTGATTAAGGGGTTTGACATACCTGTTTCCACAAAATATTGATTAAGGGGTTTGATATACCTGCTTCCACAAAATACTGATTGAGTGGTGCGATATACCTACTTCTGCAAAATACTAATTAAGGGGTTCGATATACCTGCTTCCACAAAATACAGATTGGGGAGTGCTATATACCTGCTTCCACAAAATATGAATTAAAGTGCGCGATATACCTGCTTCCACAAAATACTGATTGAGGGGTGCAATATACCTGCTTCTACAAAATACTGATTAAGGGGTTCTATATCCCTGCTTCCACAAAATACTGATTGAGGTGTGTAATATACCTGTTTCCACAAAATACTGATTGAGGTGTGTAATATACCTGTTTCCACAAAATACTGATTGAGGGGTGCAATATACCTACTTACACAAAATACTGATTAAGTGGTTTTATATACCTGCTTCCACAAAATCTGCAGTTTGTCTTGTCAACGCATAAGTCGCACTCACCAACACTCACCTAGGGACGACCGCCTTAAGAAGGCACCTGGCCTCCCATCACCGAGCCCAGTGGGAGCAACGCCATCATAACCCACAGAGCCACACTCCCAGCGCTCCATGTCCTGCCTCTTCCCCTTCTCCTCCCATTTTTCCTCCACTCCACTTTCCACCGTCATCGCTTTCATCTGGCAGAAGGCAGGCTTCCGTGACCCAAATGTTCGAGCGTAAAAAGTTGATGACAACGGATAACCCTCTTGCCGAACGGCTGACCGCTGACTTTTTGAGAACTGCTAGCCCGCCAACTACTGCCATATAAACTGGTGGACTAGGAGGCCTTTAGAAAATTTGTGGCTATTTGCACACCGCAATGGAAGGTCCCCAGAAGGAAATATTTCTCCCAGAAGTGCATCCAGGAGCTATATGGCCATGTTTAGCGGCAAGTTAATATATCTCTGGCACACAGTGTCAGTGCCAAGATACATCTGACCAAATACACATGGTCTAGCAAACACGGGCAGGGAAGGTACATAACTTTTACTGCCCAATGGGTGAACCTTCTGACGGCAGTAACCCGCGGCTCCCGTGTGGATTTGTTGTTACCACCACGGATTGTATGCAGGCCTGCCTCTTCTTCTCCTCCTCCTACTCCATCCTCCGTTTCATCCTCACCTGACTCCTCCTTTTCCACTGCTAGCTACCGCCTCTTCCGCTGCACCCCCCAAGCTCCCCAGAATCTATTCAACGTGCCAGGTGAGAGGTTGTCATGCTGTGCTGCGGCTGTTGTTCCTGTAAGCCAAGAGCCACACCGGTCCAGCACTGCGTTCAGCTCTGGGGTCACAGGCCGATCAGTGGCAACCCCGCTCAATTTGACAGTTGGTAAAGTGGTGTGCGACAACGGTGCCAATCTGCTGAGCGCACTGAAACATGGCAAAATGAAACACTTGCCGTGCATGGCACACGTCCTGAACTTAGTCTTGCAGCGATTCTTTGCCAAATACCCCAGGATCCAGGACGTCTTGCTGCATGCCAGAAAAATCTCTGGCCATTTTAGAAGATATTACACGGCAATGGCTCGCTTTGCTGACGTTCAGCATCAAAACCACCATCTGACAGTCAGACGTCTGATTTGTGACAGCTCGATGCGCTGGAACTCCACCTTGTAGATGCTTGATAGGTTGCTTCAGCAGTAACGTGCAGTTAATGACTACCTGTACAAATTCTGCAGCAGGACAGGTTCTGGGGAGCTTGGTTTCTTTTCATCGCGCCAGTGGCTGCTCATGCATGACGCATGCAGACTTCTGCATCCATTTGATGAGATCACCAAACTGGTCAATCACAGCCAGGGCACCATCACCATCAGTGACATCGTACCTTACGCCTTCTTTATGGATCATGCTTTGCGTCAGCTCATTGATCAAGCCGTCGAGGAGCAGGAGGATGAGGAAGTTGCAATGCTTAATTAATTCCCAGGTGGTGCTACTCCATCTGAGACAAGTCAGCAGGAGTCAGAGGAGGTTGGTGGCTGGGAGGAGGAGGAGGAGCAAGAAGAGCAGGCTTTGAGGGGGACTTAAACTTTTCAGTGATCCATGGTGTTGTCCGTGGCTGGGGGGAGGAGATCGAGAACGACATTCTCCTGGGCAATAAGCAGGAGCCAGGGCGCTCCATCACTTCCAATATAATGCAAATTGGGGCCTTCATGCTCCAGTGTTTGAAGAGGGACCCTCATATAAAAAGCATAAAGGGCAAGGACCAGTACTGGGTGGCAACGTACTTAGACCCCCGGTACAAACACAAAATGGCAGACATGTTACCAGCATCACAGAAGGCTGTCATAATGCAGCATTTCCAGGCCTTGCTGTGAGATATGCTACATTCTGCTTTTGTGGGCGCTGGCAGAGGAATTTCTTCCCACAGCGAAACAGATGCGGGTACCAATCCTTCCGCACCTGCAAAAAGAGGGCAGTTTGAAGATGCTTTGGACACTTCGGATATGAGATCATTCTTGCAGCCAACCCATCGACAGCCCTCCTCCGGATCCAGCCTCAGGGAATGCCTAGACCGACTGGTGTCCGACTACATCGGGTTAACGGCCGATGTGGACACTGTAAGAAGCGAAAAACCTCTGGACTACTGGGTGTGCAGGCTTGACCTGTGGCTAGAGCTGGCACAATTTGTCATGGAATGCTTGGCTTGTCCATCGTCGAGTATCCTCTCCAAAAGGACTTTCAGCGCAGCAGGGAGGATCTTGACTGATAAGTGCCTAGCTCATGACAGTGAGGACTACCTCACATTTCTAAAAATGAATGATGTATGGATCTCAGAGGAATTCGACACCTGTGACAACAACATATAATTGAATTTTCTAATGCCAGCCCACTCATATCTACCACCACCCAGAACAAAGAATGGTCCTTGTCTTATGTATATGCAGCGGCATAAAAAGCCTTTTCTGTCAGATGAATGCCTAATTTTTGGGGCCTCTACTCCAGTGGAGTACTACACATAATCACTAGTTCTTTTCTGTTAGGTGAATGCCTAAGTTGTGGGGCCTATATTGGCCTACAGGCAAATTTTTAGCCAGTGACCGCCTATTGTACCTCCAGCCACATCATCACAAGTACTTTTCTGTCAGGTGAATGCCTAATTTTTGGGGCCTATACTTGCCTACTATAAAATTGTTATCCACTTACCAGCTAATATACATCCAGCCACATAATAACTTGTTCTTTCTGTTCGGTCAATGCCTAATATTTGGGGCTTGTAGTCTACTGGCCTGCAGTAAAATTGTTTTCCACTGACCATCTAATAAACCTCCAGCCATATAATTACTTGTTCTTGGTTCTGTCCAGTGAATTCAACATTTTTGGTGCCTATAGTCCACTGGCCTACAGTAAAATTGTTATACACAAACTTCCTAATATTCCTCCAGCCACATAATCACCTGTTCTTTTCTGTCAGGTGAATGCATAACTTTTCGGGCCTGTACTCCACTGGCCTACAGTAAAAATGTTATCCACTGACCGTCTAATATACCTCCAGCCACATAATCACTTGTTCTTTTCAGTCCAGTGAATACATAATTTTTGAGGACTGTACTCCATTGGCCTACAGTAAAATTGTTATCCACTGACCACCTAACATACCTCCAGCCACATAATCACTTGTTCTTTTCTGTCCTTTGATTGCCTAATATTTGGTGCCTATACTACACTGGACTGCGGTAAAATAGTTATCCACTGACCACTTACCATACCTCCAGCCACATAATCACTTGTACTTTTCTGTCTAGTGAATGTCTAATGTTTGGGGCCTGTACTTCACTGGCCTACAGTAAAATTGTTATCCACTGACCGTCTAATATACCTCCAGCCACATAATCACTTGTTCTTTTCTGTCCAGTTAATGCATATTTTTTGGGGCCTGTACTCCACTGGCCTGCTGTAAAATTGTTATCCACTGACCGCCTAATATTCCTCCAGCCACATAATTACTTGCTCTTTTCTATCCAGTAAATGCATGTTTGGGGCCTGTACTCCACTGGCCTGCAGTAAAATTGCTATCCACTAACCGCCTAATATACCTCCAGCAACATAATTACTTGCTATTTTCTGTCAAGTGAATTCATAATTTTTGGGGCCTATACTCCACTGGCCTACAGTAAAATTGTTATCCACTGACCACCTACCATACCTCCAGCCACATAATCACCTGTTCTTTTCTGTCTTTTGATTGCCTAATATTTGGGACCTGTACTTTACTGGCCTGCGGTAAAATTGTTTTCCACTGTCCGTCTAATATACCTCCAGCCACATAATCACCTGTTCTTTGCTGTCTTTTGATTGCCTAATATTTGGGGCCTGTACTCCACTGGTCTACAGTAAAATTGCTTTCCACTGACCATCTAATATACCTCCAGCCACATAATCACTTGCTATTTTCTGTCCGGTGAATACCTGATGTTTGGGGCCTGTACTCCAATCATTTCACAACAGAAAGCCTAATTACATGTGTGCCCTAGCTTTTGGGGATAGGTGAAGCAAGGCAGTATGTTTGTAGCTGTAGTAAACACCTGCACATGGAAAGTTCTGAAAAAAAATGGCACTAGACAGATTACTCAGACATTCACAACTGAAGCACCTTCCTGCATGCATGAACAGAGCTTTGGGGGAAAAAAACTATAATTATCTGAAACTACTGAGTCCTTAAAGCCTGCTATAACAAAACTGAATACACTGGGAAAAGTCAAACAAGAAATAAACTTTCTGGTTGTTCGAAATTGCATCTTTGTGGAAGCTACTTTTTTTCAAATTATCTCTTGTGAAACATCTTATTTCTTTGTCCTATCATCAGTCCTGATCCTTCACCTGTGATTACTGTTTGTGAATTGCTTGCACTATTATCCATATTGGAGGTTTTTGTATCATAACACATTCATGATCAGTTAAGATGTCTTCTTTACATCTATATTTGTTTTTCCATTCTTTGAAAGTGTATGTTTTTTGTTGCTCATTTTATTTTGTATAGCTGGTGAAGCTATTGGATAATGAAGCATTCTAGCAATCTTTTTTTTTTTACTTACAGTATATATATTTTTTTACCTTATTTTAAAAATATATATATTCAGTTATATTTATTTTTATATTTTTATTTTATTTATTTTTTCCTTTTTTTTTTTTTTGCCTATACAGGTCCTTCTCAAAAAATTAGCATACTGTGATAAAGTTCATTATTTTCTGTAATGTACTGATAAACATTAGACTTTCATATATTTTAGATTCATTACACACCAACTGAAGTAGTTCAAGCCTTTTATTGTTTTAATATTGATGATTTTGGCATACAGCTCATGAAAACACAAAATTCCTATCTCAAAAAATTAGCATATCATGAAAAGGTTCTCTAAACAAGCTATTAACCTAATCATCTGAATTAACTAATTAACTCTAAACACCTGCAAAAGATTCCTGAGGCTTTTAAAAACTCCCAGCCTGGTTCATTACTCAAAACCGCAATCATGGGTAAGACTGGCGACCTGACTGCTGTCCAGAAGGCCATCATTGACACCCTCAAGCAAGAGGGTAAGACACAGAAAGAAATTTCTGAACGAATAGGCTGTTCCCAGAGTGCTGTATCAAGGCACCTCAGTGGGAAGTCTGTGGGAAGGAAAAAGTGTGGCAGAAAACGCTGCACAACGAGAAGAGGTGACCGGACCCTGAGGAAGATTGTGGAGAAGGACCGATTCCAGACCTTGGGGGACCTGCGGAAGCAGTGGACTGAGTCTGGAGTAGAAACATCCAGAGCCACCGTGTACAGGCGTGTGCAGGAAATGGGCTACAGGTGCCGCATTCCCCAGGTCAAGCCACTTTTGAACCAGAAACAGCGGCAGAAGCGCCTGACCTGGGCTACAGAGAAGCAGCACTGGACTGTTGCATGTCATTCGGAAATCAAGGTGCCAGAGTCTGGAGGAAGACTGGGGAGAGGGAAATGCCAAAATGCCTGAAGTCCAGTGTCAAGTACCCATAGTCAGTGATGGTCTGGGGTGCCATGTCAGCTGCTGGTGTTGGTCCACTGTGTTTTATCAAGGGCAGGGTCAATGCAGCTAGCTATCAGGAGATTTTGGAGCACTTCATGCTTCCATCTGCTGAAAAGCTTTATGGAGATGAAGATTTCATTTTTCAGCACGACCTGGCACCTGCTCACAGCGCCAAAACCACTGGTAAATGGTTTACTGACCATGGTATTACTGGGCTCAATTGGCCTGCCAACTCTCCTAACCTGAACCCTATAGAGAATCTGTGGGATATTGGGAAGAGAAAGTTGAGAGACGCAAGACCCAACACTCTGGATGAGCTTAAGGCCGCTATCGAAGCCTCCTGGGCCTCCATAACACCTCAGCAGTGCCACAGGCTGATTGCCTCCATGCCACGCCGCATTGAAGCAGTCATTTCTGCAAAAGGATTCACGACCAAGTATTGAGTGCATAACTGAACATAATTATTTGAAGGTTGACTTTTTTTGTATTAAAAACACTTTTCTTTTATTGGTCGGATTAAATATGCTAATTTTTTGAGATAGGAAATTTGTGTTTTCATGAGCTGTATGCCAAAATCATCAATATTAAAACAATAAAAGGCTTGAACTACTTCAGTTGGTGTCTAATGAATCTGAAATATATGAAAGTCTAATGTTTATCAGTACATTACAGAAAATAATGAACTTTATCACAATATGCTAATTTTTTGAGAAGGACCTGTATAGTGCAGCATATAACTCCTAGCAAAAACTGAACTGTTCATCCATTCTTTGGTGTGTTCCTACAAATGGACATACAGATATGTTACTGAATGCACAAGAGAACAAGACAATGACAATGGTTGCCATGATCAGTTAAGATGTCTTCTTTACAGCTATATTTGTTTTTCCATTCTTTGAAAGTGTATGTTTTTTGTTGCTCATTTTATTTTGTATAGCTGGTGAAGCTATTGGATAATGAAGCATTCTAGCAAAGTTTTTTTTTTACTTACAGTATATATATTTTTTACCTTATTTTAAAAATATATATATTCAGTTATATTTATTTTTATATTTTTATTTTATTTATTTTTTCCTTTTTTTTTTTTTGCCTATATAGTGCAGCATATAACTCCTAGCAAAAAATGAACTGAACTGTTCATCCATTTTTTGGTGTGTTCCTACAAATGGACATACAGATATGTTACTGAATGCACAAGAGAACAAGACAATGACAATGGTTGCTCTGGTCCCCCATAGCGGCAATCTTATTACTCCTATAAGGTCCTGCCAGAGACAGGGCCAAATAGGTTGGCTGTCTGGAATTATGAACAGCAATAATATACTGCAATACATCCAGTATGTACATTATAATATTGATTGTTCCTCCTATTGGTGAAGTACCCTAGGATTTTAAAACTGTGTAAAAAAGAATACTATTATAATAGAAAGACACCACATATAAAAAAAAATATTAAAAAACATACAAAGACTATTGGGATAATTTATCAAATTGGTGTAAATTAGAACCAATCAGATTCCACTTTTCATTTTTGACAGCTTATTTGGTAAATGAAAGGTGGAATCTGATTGGTTGCTATGGGCAACTAAGCTAGTTCTACATTACACCAGTTTAATCAATGATTATACATGTTTCTTATTAAAATGAATTATTATGTAAATAATCCAAATAAAAAATAAAGCAAGCATAATTGACATCATTGTGTCCATAAATAACCCAATATCCAAAATTATCCAAAAAATTAGTCAATGGGAAAAAAAGGTTTCTGAGATAGACTTGGCACTTTTCAAAATTGTGATGACTGCACCTCATGTCCTGCTGCTTGCGTTATATGTTCAACATATTTTACCACATGTATCACTATTTGAAGTTAATCAAAAAGCTCAAAAACACTGTAAATTCAGAACAGTCCAAACAACAGTCCATAAATGATTGCGGACAAGAACAAACCGTAAAAAAAAAAATAGCGCATTTGGTAACCACTAGTGATGAGCGGCAGGGGCAATATTCGAATTTGCAATATTTCGCAAATATTTGGGTGAATATTCGTCAAATTCGGGATTATTTTCTTGCGAAAATAGGTAATGTAATATGCACGTATTGCTCGCGCAATACAGGCGTCGGTCACTGTTGCTATATTTTTTAAGCTGCTAGAAGTTTCCTGAGACTGGAGAAAATGTTTGGCATGGAAGAACATCACAATAGCTTTATATGCAAATAGAGTGCTCCAATATATTCGCGATCGCGCAAATTGACAATTAATGATGCGCATATTTTTGCGCAATACGTGCAACTTCATTTTAGCATGTCTGACTACATATTACTGATTGGTGCATAAGTATTGTTGTGAACTTGCGACATCACAGGACTATGTATGTAGCATGTATGTATGGACAGCAGAACTTATCACACTACCTAACACCCTACACTGTATCACTATCTAACCTACACTGAATATTTCCCACTAACTATCAGAAAGCACAGGGCATAGCAATGGCTCTCTCTTTCTCTCTCTCTCTCAGAACTGCAAAAAACTGCAGGAAATGGCTGCTGGGGAGGTTCTTATATAGTAAGGGGTAGGCAACTTTCCTATTGGCTGCTAGGGAAATTGCTAAGCTCAGGCAAAGGCATTGCAGCCTTCTCATTGGCCCACAAGCAACTGAAGCAGGAAAGAATCATGTTTTCATATGGAAAAAAAAAATGACGAATATTCTAAAAAAGTAATATACAGCAATATAGTGAATAGATTTGTTATTTAAAAAAACGGAATATTTTAAATAACGAATATATTCGCTATATTGCTATATATTAGTTTTTTGTATATGTGTCATATTCTAAAACAAGAATATATAGCAATATAGTGAGTATTCACTAAATACAAATATAGAGCAATTTAGCTAATATAGTGCTATAATCCTTTTTTTTATAGTCTTATTTTTTTTTCTCTTCTGAACTTCAGATTTGGAAAAAATGTACACTATTAAAAATAAAAAATATTATAGCACTATATTAGCTTAGCCAAATTGCTCTGTTTGTATTTTCTCGAATATTCGCTATATTACTATTTATTCTCGGTTTAGAATATGACGAATATTCTTAAAACGAATATAGAGCACTATATTTACTGCTATATATTCTTTTTTGATCAACTTTGCATTACGCAAATTTTTTAAATCACAATTGCGAAAATAATCTTGAATACAAATATTCACAAATATGAAACAAATATTTAAGCGAATATTTTTGCGAAATATCGCAAATTTGAAGATGGGACGTGCCGCTCATCACTAGTGCCCAAGCCATGCCTATCCGCAAAAGCCAATGGGTACATGATTTTACTGCAAAATAGTGCTTCCATTGGCTGCCATGGGTGAGTGTGGCTTGGCCATATACAGTCAGCCACACTATTGGGTCAGTCTTAGGCCTCTTGCACATGACTGTATGCCCTCCGAGACATACGGTCTGTGAGCGGGCCATATGTCCCATAATGGCATTGATCGTGTGCATAGGAGCACACAGCATCATAGATTACAATGATGCTATGCACGTCAGGCCGCCAGTAGTGCTATTGTCCTGCACTCATATGATTTTATAAGTGCAGGACAATAGCACCGCAAGTGGCCCAACGTGCACAGCATCATTGTAATTAGAGATGAGCAAATCGAAGCTGATGTAGTGGAATTCGATCAGAATTTTAGGAAAAAATTATTTGCAACTAATGCAAATTTCCTCTCGCTTCATTGTAACGAAGCACAATTTTCCTAAAATGGCGGCTACACGTGTGAGGACTGAGGACATGGGGCAAGGCACTCTGGGAGGGCAGGATCACTCAGATTGACATGCCTGCATGCAGCCAATCAGCAGCCAGCCAGTCCTGTGATGTGACACCCCTATAAACACAGCATCCATTTTAGATTCTGCCATTTTGCAAGCGTACAGAATGCAGGGACATATGTGTGAAGGCGCTAGGGACAGCAAGTGGAAAAACGATTGTGCAAAAAAGACAGAAAAAACTATTTATTTCATTTCACACCATCTAAGTGCAGGGAGAGACGTCAGAAGGCGCTAGGGACATTGATAGGAAAGTGATTTACAAGTGCAGGGAATGATTATTTGGGGATCCAAATAGTCATTAGACAGCTCTGTCATTCAAAATTTTTGTTATTGGGCTGCAATAGTTATGTTGAAAAGCCTTTAGTGGCTCATATCTTATTCAGTACGACAAGAAAAATATATACATATTTCACTTCTGCAGTTATTTCTGTTGAAAGCGTATAGGTGAGTATTTCAGTCCAATAAGAAAAATATATACGCACTGCACTGTTGCCGTTATATATGGTGAAAGCGTATAGGGCGTATTACAGTAAAACAAGAAAAATATTTACGCAAGGCACTGTTGCAGTTATTTCTATTGAAAGCGTATAGGGGCGTATTTCAGTAAAAAAAGAAAAATATATATGCACTGCATTGTTGCAGTTATTTCTGTTTAAAGCGTATAGGGGCGTATTACAGTAAAAAAAGAAAAATATATACGCACTGCACTGTTGCAGTTATTTCTGTTTCTAGTCATTTCTAGTGAAAGCATATAGGGGCGTAGTTCAGTTCAACAAGAAAAATATATACGCATTTCACTTCTGCAGTTTTTTCTGGTCAAAGTGTATAAAAATTTATTCTCAGTGCATTGCTGCAGTTAATTGTGGTGAAAACGTTTAGTGGACTATTTTAGTACAAAATAAAAATATATTCATCGCTTTCAGAAGTGTTTTAATTTCCATTTAATTTGTGTAGTTCAGCTACAAGTAGGTCAGGCAGAGAAGTGCCAGGCCATGCACAGAGGAGTAGCAAAGGTCGCAGCAGAGTAAGGGGGGCGTGGCAGCAGGATATGTGTTGCTGGTATGTCCACACCTACTTTTCAGGTGTAGATCATGTGATCATTACTACTCCCTACTTAGTCTTGATTTACCCATCACTCCTTGGGGTTGAAAGTAAATTTTGGTTGTGGATCGTTTGGTGTCTGGATCTTGGCCGAGTTCCTGCTTTCCATTTACCCACAGTTAGGTGTCTTTCCTTTTTGTATTGTGTTTATTACCCTGTCTCTTGGTACCAGACCTGAGGCATGTTCTTGTTCCTTGAGATGGGAAGGAACAGGTTGTCTATTGCCCAATCACTATCTTTAGGGCCTTCTAGGACGAGCCAGTCTTAGGTTCCTGCGGATGAACAGTCCTACCATTGGGGTCTGTTCATTCTGTTAGCAGTCAGGGCTCAGGTTGGGATTTTATTTGGTGGTGACCTTTCCCCTTTCCCTAGTTTGCAGGCCTGGCACCCTTCCCACACCACGCCATAACAACCTGCCTCTGTCCTTTGCTGTTTCTTCAGCCACAGAAGTATTGTATGCTGTGGGCTCAGCTCCACTATACAGCAAGGACGAGCTGCTAGAAGACAGTCAGTAGCTACTGCCCAGCCAAGATCTGGAAGAGACATCTGCCGCTTCCTCCGCTAGGCAAGCAAGTAATGATGATTAGAGTGGCACAGGAGCTTGTGTTGCGAGTGGTAAGACTCTTGACCCAGAGACTGTTGAGGAGGACATCAGTGCAAACACTACTTGATGATGCTCAAGCCGATCAAACTTGTGAGTTGGGTACAGAAGGGGCTTTATCATCATCATCGGGAAAAGAGGGTGGCAGCTTGCCTGTGAGGCAGCTGCTGAGCCAACAATGTGGTAGCATGGCTGGGAATCAGCAGGGTGGCAGCAGTTGCAGGTCACAAGCTAAATGTGCCCAGGGTAGACCACCTGCTTCGCAGTAGCCTACCTGCCCGGGAAGTAGTGGTGCAGGGGTTCACGGAGGCAGTGGCAGTAGCAGTCAGTCAGTGCAGACTGTTGAGGAAAAATCACTTACTTGGTGGTATGGCAGTTTTTTTATTAAGCTGCCAGATGTGGCCAAATGTAGAATATGTGGGCCAAATGTAGAATATGTGGGCAGAAGATAAAGCGTGGCCAGAGTGCCAATGTTGGCACTATGGCCCTGCGTCAACATATTCAGAGTCGCCATGCAGTGGCCTAGGAGAACCATGGCTCCAATGTGGTGGTCCAGCCTTACGCAGCTACCACTGCATCACCCAGTAGCATGCACCCAGTTTCAGCAAGTCAAGGCTCCACCACCTCAGCTTACAGGGATCTGTCTGTCATTCCCATCTTCTGATTGTCCAGATACTAATGCTCCTACTTCTTGTTAGTCATTCCATCAGCAATTGATCACTGAAGCGATTGTCAAGAGACAGTGGTATAACATAGTAACATAGTACATAAGGCCGAAAAAAAACATTTGTCCATCCAGTTCGGCACGTTCATCCAACGGCGCAGAAGCTGAACGTGCTCCTGACCAAGTTGCTTGTACTGCAGTCCCTCTCTTTTTAAGTGGTGGACTCTGCACCTTTCAGAGAACTGATGGCTTGTGCCGAGCCGAGGTGGAGAGTCTCAAGCCGTCATTTTTGTGTGAAAAAGGCAGTACCAGCCCTGCACAAATATGTCAAACAGAAGGTGAGACAGTTAGGGACAGTACATGTCCTTTACAGCCCACTGGATGAATGTGGTTCCTGCACAGCCACACCAGCAACTTGGCCAGGTGACGCATCTTCCGCCTCAACGTTGTCACGCCCTTGGTTCTGCGACAATGTCCGACTCTGCCTACTCATCCTCCACCGTGTCCTCAGCCTCCAATGACTCATTGGCCCACAAGCAAGAAGCAGGGCGGAATCATGTGTTCAGATGGAAAAAAAGAAGAATATTAGAAAAACGAATATATAGCATTATATTATAAATATTAGCGAATTCTCAAAGTGGCGATATTCGAGATTAAATTTGCTTTTCGAATATTGGTGCTTAACACTACTCTTGATACGGCATGGAAATCTTTGGGAAAATGAATTAAACACATGACAAAAAGGTGTTTACTTGTAGTGGCACGTGTATGCGCTTGAGTTTTTTGAGTGCGTTTTATGGGTCAATGATGTATTTTATCAAATTGCTGCATTTTTCTCTCATAGACCTCCATTGTTTTGTTTTTTTGTAGCTCAAAAACACTTTATTTTTTTTTGGATTAATTTGATGGTGTCAACTCATACAGCTTCACTGAGAAAGTGACATTACAGGAGAATACATATGCCATACATGCAAAAAATGCCATTAAAAATGCCAGGTTCTAAAACACACAATATGAGCAAAAAAAAAAAAAGAAAACACCATGGACAAAAGTGTGTGTGAAGGAAAACTATGGCTAGTGTAATACATATGGTTTTTGTTGGTCAGTAGTTTTTGATGTATTTTTTTGCCAAAAATCACTACATCCAGATGATGAAGTCTATGGGAAATATTAATACTTTTAGCCCTGGAAGGTTATTTCATTTTTGCGTCTTTATTTTTCCCTTCCTTTCCCGGGCCATAGTTTTTTATTTTTCTATTCACATAGCCATGTGAGAACTTTTTTTTTTTTTGCAGGACAAGTTGCACTTTCTAATTCCAGCATTTACTATTAGATACAATGTAGTGGGAAGCTGAAAAAAAAAGATTCTATTTGGTTGAAATAAAAAATAAAAAATTATAGCAATACCACATTGGTTTTCTTGCATTTGACTTGATTTTTTTTAATTTATTTTGTAGCTTTGTGTATGGAGCTGTGTGCATTTAATTTTTTTGGCGGGATGATCTGTACTTTTTATTGATACCATTTTGGGGTATGTATGACTTTTTATCACTTTTCAATTTTTATGGAAGGTGAAGGAGCCAAATATGGCAAATTCGCCATGTTGACTTTTTCTGTTTTGCCATTTGTCACATGGGATAAATATTTTAATATGTTAATAGTACAGGTGTTTTTGCATTTGACGATGCCCATGATTTATATTTTTTTATTGCTTATGTATTTTTATTTTTATTTTAGGTCAAGTGGGGTGATTTGATATTTTTTTTTCCATAGGGAACTAGAACAATCAATCTTCAGATTGCTATTCTCATAAATCCAATGTATTAACATTGGGGTCTATGGGGAGTTTACTATGTTTCTATCAAGCCCTGCCATAGACAGGGGCTCCATAGAAACTATAACACAGGGGCTGCCACACATACAGTTCGGCTTCCACGATCCTGGCTGGGGGGAACAGGAACACACCCAGAAGTGCGCTCCCAGGTTTTTGCATATCCAGATGCCATGGTCATGTTTGACCACAGCATTTGAGAGGTTAAAAGTTTGCAATTAGCATTACTGCCGATCGCAGATATTAGGTCTTGATGTCTGCTGTTTAAAACAACAAGAACCCAGTGGCTATTTCACGCATGAGCGTGTGCCATCTATAAATTCCTGGCTAGTAGTGATGAGCAGCATAGGCAATATTCGTTTTCATGATATTTCACAATTTTTTTGACTAATATCCGCCATAAGTTTGCAAATTCTCAAATTTGTGATCTCCAGACATTATTTTCTTGATTGCAAAAATCGGCAATGAAATATGCGCATATTGCGCAAGCAATACAGGCGTGGCTCACTTTTGCTACATTTTTCAAGCTGCTAGAATTTTCCAATATATTTGCGATTGCACAAATTGGCACTAATAATGCACATATTTTGTGGCGCAATACATGTAAATTCACATTTTATCAGGTTTGAGTAGATATAACTGATTGGTGAACTATGTATTGTTGTCACATCACAGCACTATGTCTGTAGCATGTATGTATGGACAACAGAGAAATATCTCACAAGCACATTGCACATCCATTTTCCTGCCACACACTATATACCACACAAACAGTCTATAGATTAGAGTTTGTGTCCTGTTTTTTTTTCAAACGCAAAAACACTAATCTCTTTTACAACACAGTAAAGCCTCATGCAGATGTCCGTGGAACACGGTCCGTGAGATACCGGACTGGCATTGCAGGAGCTCACGGCGTCATAGCAATCAATGACGCCATGCGCTCCTGCAATGCCAGTCCGGTATCTTGCGGACCGTGTTCCATGGACGTCTGCATGAGGCTTAATTCCTATCACACTACCTAACACCCTGCACTGTAACCTATCATCTACACTATATCAGGATATAACCTACACTGACTATATCCCAGTAACTATCTGTATTACACTCACCTAAAGAATTATTAGGAACACCTGTTCTATTTCTCATTAATGCGATTATCTAGTCAACCAATCACATGGCAGTGGCTTCAATGCATGTAGGGTTGTGGTCCTGGTCAAGACAATCTCCTGAACTCCAAACTGAATGTCAGAATGGGAAAGAAAGGTGGGCTACAACAGCAGAAGTCCCCACCGGGTACCACTCATCTCCACTACAAATAGGAAAAAGAGGCTACAATTTGCACAAGCTCACCAAAATTGGACTGTTGAAGACTGGAAAAATGTTGCCTGGTCTGATGAGTCTCGATTTCTGTTGAGACATTCAAATGGTAGAGTCCGGATTTGGCGTAAACAGAATGAGAACATGTATCCATCATGCCATGTATCCACAGTTACCACTGTGCAGGCTGGTGGTGGTGGCGTAATGGTGTGGGGATGTTTTCTGGGCACCCTTTAGGCCCCTTAGTGCCAATTGGCCATCGTTTAAATGCCACGGGCTACCTGAGCATTGTTTCTGACCATGTCCATCCCTTCATGACCACCATGTACCCATCCTCTGATGGCTACTTCCAGCAGGATAATGCACCATGTCACAAAGCTCAAATTATTTCAAATTGGTTTCTTGAACATGACAATGAGTTCACTGTACTAAAATGGCCCCCACATTCACCAGATCTCAACCCAATAGAGCATCTTTGGGATGTGGTGGAACAGGAGCTTCGTGCCCTGAATGTGCATCCCTCAAATCTCTATCAACTGCAAGATGCTATCCTATCAATATGGGCCAACATTTCTAAAGAATGCTATCAGAACCTTGTTGAATCAATGCCACGTAGAATTAAGGCAGTTATGAAGGCAAAAGGGGGTCCAACACCGCATTAGTATGGTGCTCCTAATAATTCTTTAGGTGAGTGTATATATACTGTATGAGCTAACTAACTATCTAATGTAATTGGATAAGGAATAGGATCCAGATGAAAGCACAGAGCACAGCCAAGTCACTGCTCTCTCTTTTTCTAGGAAATGCAAAAAACAGCAGAAAATGGCTGCTGTGGAGTTTCCTATATAGTAAGGGGTAGGCAACTTTCCTATTGGTTGCTAGGGATGTTGCTAGGCTCAGACAAAGATATTGCAGCCTTCTCATTGGCCCACAAGAAAGAAGCAGTGAGGGTACTGATGAAAAAAAAATCTAGAATATTTGCGATTATGAAGACATAGCACTATATTCTAGATGTTCGCAAATTCTCAAGTGCCGATATTCGCTATAAAAATTTGCGAATTGTATATTCGCGATCAACACTACTAGCTAGTGCCGAACATGTATGGTACTGGTCAGGAAGGGGTTAAATGCAAGACAAACATATTCCTGAAAAAATGCCAAGAAAAATGGAGTGACAGTATATGATGAAACCCCTAAAAGTGTTCATACAAGCACAAGAATTTACTGATGTTAATTTATAGGCCAAAAATGCAAAAAAATAAAAATAAATAAAATTTTCGTGCAACAAATCTGCAGAGTTGTATAGTACCTGCAGAATGGATGAGAATTTCATAAAAGCTACAGTATGGCAGATTTGAAATCCTCAGAATGGCAAGTTGTACAGTGGATTTTTATTGTGGATTTCACCCTTCTCAATGCAGCTGATTTTTCCACAGAATTTTCTGTCATGTGTGACAATGGCCTAAAGGTGATGCTATGCATAGTGTTTTTTCAGAATAATATTTTTTGTACCATTTTATTCTTTTTTTTTTATTTTCCTTCTGCTTGAAACAGAATGTTGTAGCCAGATATTAGCTTTAGAGCAATGAGGAATTATTAAATTCATCACAAACTGCATTTTTTTGGGCATTTTTTGGTCCATTGTGGTATTCTCAAGATGCTGCATGCTCTTGGTATGGGGTCTTTTTTAGGCATTTTCCCATAGGTTTCTCAATAAGAAACACAATTCCTTAAAAAAAAAAAAAAAAAACACATGTAAAATTGCGTGACCAAAAACAGCATCCAAAAATGCTGGTAAAAACATGAAAATATGTTTTCCCTTTTATAAGCCCAAAAAACAGAAAAAAAAATATTCAGTGTAAAGCAAGTATTAGAGATATTTTAAATATATTTGTAAAATCTTCCTACAGTAATCTTTGAAAGTGCTCTGCGGTCGAGCTGCCCTTTCAAAGTAGCACAATTACTTTTTTTTTGTTAAAATACAATTACTAATGTGTGCATATTAAATAAAATTTTAACACATTTCTACCCATTTTAAAAATCAACTAAGGGTGGGTTCACACTAGCGTTAGGGAATCCATTATGGCTTTCCGTTAGAACATGGTTATAACGGAAAATAACGGAATCCATAAGACAGAAGGACGGATCTGTTCTTCTGCCCATAGACTTGTATTATGACAGAATGCAAAACGGAAGCCTTTAAAAGGCATTTTATTTGCTCTCCGTCCTAATAGAAGTCTATGGGAATCAAAACGGATCCATCTGGGTCCCATTATGCTAGACGGAAAACAAAGTCCTGTTGACAGGACTTTGTTTGTTTTCCGTCTTGCATAATGGGACCCAGATGGATCTGTTATGCTTTCCTATAGACTTCTATTAGGATGGAAAGCAAACGGAATGCCTTTTAAAGGCTTATAACCATGTTGTAACAGAAAGCCATAATGCTAGTGTGAACCCACCCTAATCTATGTTTTATCACAAAGCTGTTATATTAGTTACTGTCTCAAATAGCCTTAATGCCAAATAGCTACCTGGAGTATATCTATAGCAACCAAGCACATTGGGTATTTTTCCTGAAGCTAATAACAGCTTCTACTTAGAAACTAAATTCAGAATGACCTTGTGCATTTTCAAAAAGGCTGCCAGCTGTGGTAAGTGAAGTGTATTGTGATAAACAGTGCTGATGATATCTATTAGGTTTAGAGGCAATGCAAGCAGATACACTATGACAGCAGATATTCAAGAATAATTCTCATATGACTGACATTCATGAGAAATTCACATTTTGAGTATACAAACTAATTAAAAGTCCAGTTTTAATATTAATGCTCAATAGTTCAGTATTAATCCAGGAAGCATTGAACATAAAGATACAGTAATGGATCTCAGAAAAGATGATATATTGTATTTGCTCTAATCGTTTGAAATATTTAGAATTATATTTAATATACTTAAATTATGATCTGAGGCTTATGAGAGGTAAAGCACCATAAATAGATACGACAACATGTAAGAAATAAACTTCCTTTATAAAGCTACGATACACATCTAAATAATAAAGGGTACAAACTGTTCACAGGAGCTCCAAGTCCCTTTTGTTGTGCTGAATGGCAGGGGTCCCCTTCAAGTCATGATAAAACCATTTTCATGTCATATTATACACCATTAAACAAAAATATTATTCCCATGAGGAGATGATTTTAGGCAACAGCACAATAGGGCATATCAATGTTATAGAGGAGGTCCAAAGAAACCCAAATGTACTAATAAGACTCTCAGCTTAGGCAGGGTGATGAATCTCAAATCCCAAGGCTTGTTGAAAAGTTAGATTTTGACTCATAGTGAGCCACTTCCAATAGCTGATGCTGGCGAGATGATTCTCATTATTGGGAGATACCTATTTATATATTTGTTACAAATGAGTGAAGTTTTGGAAAATTTGATTCGGTTGCTTTGCCGAATTTTACCAAAAATTTGGTTTGTGACAAATTACTTTCGCCATGAAGCAAATTTTTTTGGTAAGTGGTGGGTGCAATGACAGGAATCGTTGATTGCACACCCCCATCATTGTACCCCTCAGATGCCACTTTCATACATGATTGTGCCATCTGATAGCAATAAAACAGTGTAAAATAAAAAAATGAATAAAATCATACATACTCTCATCTATTTGATCGTGAGGATCCATCTGCTGCCATCTTGAATAAAGGTCAAATGTGTAATTTTGCGTGGCCCGTGCAAACGTAATTACGTCGGCCGGCGTTGTAACATCATATTTCACCATGCAAGGGATTTCGTGTGAGATCTTTAATCAAGATGGAGGTGCCCGGCTCTTCATGCTCAAACAGCATTTTACAGAGGTAAGTACGTATTTGTTTTTTGTTTTTTTAACAACATTTCAGGTCAAATCCATTAGTTACCATAAAGCACGAGGAAATTTAGCTTCATGGTGAATAAAATTTCCCCTTAAATTCAGATCGAATTCCACTTCATGGAGTTTGATTCACTCAACACTAATATATCTCCCATGGAGCATTGCAAATAATTCTCCATACCATGGAGTGCTTCCAGTAAGTTTTCATATAGGATTGGTCTCTTTATTGAGATTCAGCACCCTGCCAAAATCGCTTTCAAGGCATTGCACTATACCGCAAGAATCCTACTCCATACTGACGAGGGGCAAGCACATTGAAACAGCTGTCTATGCATGGATGTTTGGTCTGGTTATATTCCTGTGTCAAATCCAAAGAGTTATTGGAAAGTGTAATCTTAACTCATAGGGAGCCACTTCTGATAAGTGGCACTGGCAAGATGGTTCTCTTTCTTCGGATATACTTCTTTGTACAAAGAGATTCACAAAGAATGGCTCTTGCTACATCAGACCCAGTTCTTCCATGCATTACAAGGCTGGCTATTTGTTTGAATGAATGGCATAGAATTCAACGTTCACCTTGCATTAGCCAGAGAAAGGGTAATGTCTTGCTGACTGTAGCCAAGCCATTTTTTATGTAAAATAAATGGTCGTTGTTCATAAGATTTCTAAAAAGAGCATTTTCCACGCAGTAAAAGTCCTTGTGTTATCTTCTTACATGAACTTTTAATGCTTTATTCATTTAATGTACTTATGCATTATTGAATGCTTTCATACAGTTAACAGCAGCTGGGTGAATATTCCTATATACAGCCATTACAATATACATGAACTGGGTTAGGAATTTCAAAATAAATACATAGGAAATGAGAATTTAAAGGGATTCATCATGTCTTATTTACTATGGGGCACATTTATTAAGAAATGTCTTAATTTCTTAAGAAAAGGACTAAGCAGGCGGTGGAGCTGCCGAAGTTATGATGTGCCATAACTTCGGCACATCCAGCGCCAATTCTAAATGTAGGATAGCTACCAAGTTGTCTTACATTTTTAGACCTTTTTCTATGCCTGAAACAGGCATAGAAAATGGTGAATGAGACGGGCCTGCCATCTAGTTGTGCCGCAATCTGAGCCTGAAATAAGCCTAATTTAGGCATATTTCAGAATGATAAATGACCCCCTATATCTTTATTTATGAATTTATAGCATGCAAATACTAGTAGAAAAGATGTACACCTGACACTCACATAATAAATAAGGAGTGAACTACACATATGTTTTCTTTACCTTTCCTCTTGGCTTGAGATATCCCAAGATGAGTAGCATGAGATGACCAGTTTTGAAAGAAAAACACCTCTCTTCTCTATCTCTCTCTTTTTCTCTCTTTTTTCTTTCAATTGCCATAATATTATGTGAGTATAAAGTATATATATACACTCACCTAAAGAATTAGTAGGAACACCATACTAATACAGTGTTGGACCCGCTTTTGCCTTCAGAACTGCCTTAATTCTACGTGGCATTGATTCAACAAGGTGCTGATAGCATTCTTTAGAAATGTTGGCCCATATTGATAGGATAGCATCTTGAGGTTGATGGAGATTTGAGGGATGCACATCCAGGGCACGAAGCTCCCGTTCCACCACATCCCAAAGATGCTCTATTGGGTTGAGATCTGGTGAATGTGGGGGCCATTTTAGTACAGTGAACTCATTGTCATGTTCAAGAAACCAATTTTAAATGATTCGAGCTTTGTGACATAATGCATATGGTGGTCATGAAGGGATGGACATGGTCAGAAACAATGCTCAGGTAGCCCGTGGCATTTAAACAATGGCCAATTGGCACTAAGAGCCCTAAAGTGTGCCCAGAAAACATCCCCCATACCATTACACCACCACCACCACCAGCCTGCACAGTGGTAACAAGGCATGATGGATACATGTTCTCATACTGTTTACGCCAAATTCGGACTCTACCATTTAAATGTCTCAACAGAAATCGAGACTCATCAGACCAGGCAACATTTTTCCAGTCTTCAACAGTCCAATTTTGGTGAGCTCGTGCAAATTGTAGCCTCTTTTTCCTATTTGTAGTGAAGATGACTGGTACCTGTGGGGTCTTCTGCTGTTGCAGCCCACCTTTCTTTCCCATTCTGACCTTCAATTTGTAGTTCCAGAGATCGTCTTGACCAGGACCACAACCCTACATGCATTGAAGCAACCTCCATGTGATTGGTTGACTAGATAATCACATTAATGAGAAATAGAACAGGTGTTCCTAATAATTCTTTAGGTGAGTGTATATATATATATATATATATATATATACATATATATATATATATATATATATATATGTATAAAATGTAGTAATTTTAAAAATATATATATAAAAAGTGTTTGCAATACTATGCCTGACAGACTAATACAAAAATGTTTTTAGTTTTTTTCCAAAGTAGGAAAAGATCAGGAAGAACACATATACTTAAAAATATTTGCAATAGACAAATAATGAGGAAGCACTCCAGTATGCGTTGAAGGAGGGTGGTAGACCCTATTTATTCCTCAGCAAGCGAATAAATAGGACCCTAGACCAGGTTCCCAGAGGAATTTCATCCACAACTCTATTTGACTGTGATACTGTTTTTCTATTTAGTAAAAATATTTCTAGAGATACAGTACAACAGAATCTAAGTACAAGTGAAACATCCAGTCAAAAATATTAATGTATGCAAGTAAAATCATTTTGCAAGTTTGAAAAATTAAACAGAATACGAGAAAACAATTGTAAAACAAACTTACCATTAAAGTTGACTGCCCGAATATAACCAAGAAGATCTTTTCCATCCACAGGCTTCATTCTTGGACAAAGACCCACATAACCAGGGCAAAAATCTCTGTGCATGCTATGGAGTGCGTAAGCCATTGAATACACTGCATCGATCACAAACTGGACCTTTCCCTCTTGTTCATAGCTGGAATCTCTCCCAATACGTTCTAATCCTAAAATAAAATGTTACATGGATACTTAATTGCAGAGAATAACACAGAGCAAGCATTGCAATTGATTTTATTCACAAGTCGATAAAATACTGTAAAGCATCTTTAGTTAAACATTAAAAGAGTCTCACTGTGCAGGTTTAATAAATGTTCTGGATTATAGAATAGTCACAGTAAAGTACTGTTATTAAACAGTTTTTACTCATAATTCTGATTGTGGTCTTACAATTTGTCCTGACTCCATGAGAGAAGTACATGCCCTCTGCAGAGGCTCTCTGCTCCTACTAGAGAGGGATCCAGAGGTTATATGGTAACTACAGAGAGGTGACCTGAACAGTAGGCCATAGATATCATAATAGGGCAATGAACAGCAACCCATGGGATGTGAATCCTTTTAGTTAGCAATATCCATTGAAAGAATAGGGACATATACTAAAATTAAACAATTTTAGATTTACAGTAGAAAACTGTTATATTGTGATCTGAACTGATAATGTCCCAATGGATGTAAGTAGAGATCATAAAAAATCATAAAAAATTTAATTTGGATACTTCGCCGAATTTCACTAAGAAATTTAATCCGTTTCGAATTACTTCGTCACAAATCGCATTGCATTGTAAGTAACGGCCTTTTCTCCCATTCACTTGAATAGGAAAGAAAGCTGTTATTACACTGCAATGCCACAAAGGAGACAGCATACACATAAACACTAAAGAGAACTGCAGACTCTTTAAATATCTGATTGAAGTTTAAGGAGTTGGATCCCTGACAATTTGATATTGAATGACATATCCTGAGGAGAGGCAATCAATTTCTGGCACTGAACAATCAATTTTAGACTTTGATTCATATATTTAGACAGTGCAAAGCTCAACAGTATTAGTAAATCTGCCAGAATGTTGGTAGTGAAAAAGTTATATTTGAGTGCCTATAAAATATGTACATATGATACTAAATGTAACTATGAGCAGGGCCGGCGCCAGCACTCGGCATACCTGGGCAAGTTCCAGGGCCCACTGGTCCTGGGGAGGCCCACTGCGCAGTGTGTGCCAAGAAGGAACGGCTGGGTCCTGGCACTCCCTGTCTCGATCCCTGAGCAGTAGACACACGTTCTGCATGATGCGGTGATGCCACCGCTCAAAGGCAGCATGTTTGGTAGTAGAAGAGGGGGGGGGGGGCTGTTAAATATTTGCATAGAGGCGTGGTTATGCTATGTAACCACGCCCAACACATTGGAGCTGCTGTCAGGGGGGGGGGAGAATCTGAGTGGCCAGCTCTCTGTTTGTGTAGAGTGGGAGTAGAGGAGATGGGCACCCGGAGCTGTGCTCCCCCACGCTCTGGAGCTATAAGAGCAGCAGGTAGGTGCTGGATCCCACCGGACACTCTGCATGGAGTGTGATCCACCCTGCTGGACTGGACTGTGACCCTAAGAACCCCTTTGCTGGTGCAGGTTTATATCAATTTCATATCTCAAAATTTCAGGTTGCAATTAAGTTGATAGGGAAATGAGCTGTGGCTTCCCTGCACTTTAACAACAATAGATATGTGAGGGGCCATTGCGGGGCGGGGGGGGGGGGGGAGCATTACACTGTGTTAGGGGGCCATTGGGTGGATTGTTATAATTGTGAGGGGGCAACTGGGGGGTAATTATAGTGTGCGAGGGCCCCTAACACAGTATAATGACCCCCAGTGCCCCTACATACAGTATAATGACCCCCAGTGCCCCAATTTCAGTATAGTGATCCCAATGGCCCTCCAAGCAGTATAATGACACCCAGAGCACCCCTACAGTAAAATGACCCCCAGTCCCCCTCCATTCAATATAATTACCCCAGTAGCACCCCATACAGTATGATGACCCCATGTGGCCCCCTCACAGACTATAATGACTCCCAGTGCACCCTATTCTGTATAATTACCCCCAGTGACCACCATACAATATATTGTCCCCCAGTGCTCCCTCCATACAGTATGGCCACTGCAGTTTCATTGCAAAGGTGTCTCCAACCTGACGAACCACACTGTGTAAAGACAGTATGGCCAGTCATTAATTTGTACTATTGATGGTAAGCAGACACTATTATACAGTCTATAAAGGTGACATAGTGGTGAAGTGGAAGCAGCATGAGGAGACCACAGAGTTGCCCAATCACAGAGTCTGCAGGTGGTGGCAGCATTAGGAGGCCGCAGAGTGGCACAATGACAGAGTTTGGAGGTGGCAGCAGCATCAGGAGGCCACAGAGTGGCAAGGTGACATAGTGTGGAGGTGGGTGGCAATACCAGTACCCGTTTAAGATAATGGGTGAAAGAAGGAGCACTTGGCATCAGATGTATGGCATCAGGCGGGTGGCAGCATCAAAATGGTAGCTGAGGCAGGTAGCCAGAAGAAACCAGTCTCTTTTGTCAAAGGGTTGGTGTGGCACTATGGATGATCTAGTCTGATGCATCAAGAATTGGTGGTTGGAAATCCTGGCTGATCCAGGCCTGATTCATCTTGACAAAGGTCAGTGTCTCCACATTTTGGGTGGACAGGTGAGTTCTCCTTGGGGTAACTATGGTCCCCTCCACACTAAACACTCGCACTGATTCCACACTACTGGCTGGGCAGGACAGCTTTTCCAGGGCAAACTTGGCCAGTTGCAGCCACAGATCCAGTTTGGCTGCCTAAATAAGTGCAATTATGAATGTTGAATATATTTTTATTTTGCCAGCAATATACAGCAAACTGGACCACTGAACGGCAATTACGACCTAATTTTTTTCTAATTTTACACAAAAGGTTTTTCAACAGATAAGTGCAACGCTGAACGACAAATATATTTTTAGTTCACCAATAATACACGGCAAACTGGGCTTTAGAATATATCACTGCACTGCTGAGCAGCAAAGATATTTTTTCTTTTTCCACGAATACACGCAATAAAAGACTTTAAAACAGATAACTGCACCGCTAGGCGGCAAACATTTTTTTCCTTTTTCCACCAATACACACAAAAAAGGGCTTTAAAACAGATAACTACACCACTGAGCGACAAATATATTTCTTCCTTTTTCCACTAATACACGAAAAATAGGCTTTAAAACAGATAACTGCATCGCTGAGCGGCAAATATATTTTACTTGTGCCACCAATACACAACAAAAAGGGCTGTCATTTAAAGAGGCTTCCATGTTATCAACCCCACCCCAACAGTGTCTCTTGTTACCCTCAAACCCTACATGCCTCTTGATTAGGAAGTCGTTCAACAGGGCGGCTTCTCCTTTAAGCCCTTCCACAACAGCCATAAATGTCCTCGTAATTATACTTTTGTCTTTCCAACAGAAGCAGCTTTCCGTTCTAGTTATGAAATGTCCTTCAGCCCCTCCATTCTTCATTTGCCTCCTAAGTTGAGTTATTTTGCCAAAAGCAACCTGGCATCTTACCCGTTCTCCTCACTGTTCAGTAATCCCAAACTGGGCGCTGTAGATGTGGATCAAACTATGACCTGTAACATGCTGCTTGTGGGTTAGGCTCTAACATTCCCAGAACCTGCTTTCGGTTGTCATGAGTGCACCTCCAAATTCCACTTTTGCAGCATTCCTTTTGTTACCCTTCTGATGTTTGCAGGGTATTATGTAATTGTAGTATTGTTAGGAAACTTTTTTTTTTTTTAAGAGGTGTGTAATGGCAGTTAATAATTGTAAACCTTCAGTAGCACAGAATTCCTTTAACTTGAGCAGAATGGGACACAGCTCTTTGCGCTAATCCACTATTCAATATTTCATTTTTGAAATGGATGGCTACACATAAAGTATGTTTTGCCAATTTCCTCAATTCCATGACCCATATTTTTGGCACTTGTGTTAAGGGGTCTTTGGGAGAGTTAAGTACAGATGACTGAAGCCTTTCACCACCTACAACTCCCTTTACCCCCTCAGTCACTTGTTCATTGCAGTCTTTAATTCCTCTTGTCTTGCGTTACTAATATGGAAGTTGTAATGACAGATCCAACATTAATAAAGGAATTGTTTCATGTGAAAAAAAAAAAAAAAAAGGGCTGTCATTTTAGCACTTCACCAGACAACGACTAATAAGCCCTTTTTTCCCACTAATGCAAGCCAAGAAATGCTTTAGAACATATAACTGCACCACACTAGGGCAAATAAAACGTAGAAAAAGTTCCCTGTAATAGCCCCTGTTAAGGCCTGTATCAAACAGCACTTGCATCCTAATAAGAACGGTTTGATCGAATTACAGTTGTATAATGGCAATTTGGATCCCCAGTCAGCACTGCAAGGTGTAATAGGAATGTTCAACAGAAATGTTGTGGAATTATTCCTCCCAATTTTTTCTCTATGTAAAAACTGGTAAGTGGCACAGCGGGTCCACACCCATTAGAGCGTTACACCCTACACCTTTTTTTTTAGCACAATGATGTTTTTTCTATCACTGACCCTAGCGCCTGCAGACGTCTCTTCCCCTGCACTAAGTTCACCGGTAAATGGCAGAATCTAAGATGACTGCGCTATTTATAGGGCTGTGACATCACAGGGCTGGCTGGCTGCTGATTGGCTGCATGCATGACATTTTGGGTGATCCCACCTTCCCAGAGTTCCTTTCTCCATGTCCTAATACATTCCACTTCGATTCGCTCATCTCTAAGGTTACTTTCACACTAGCGGCAGGACGGATCCGACAGGCTGTTCACCCTGTAGGATCCGTCCTACCGCTATTTCGCCATGCTGCCGGACCATAGTTTCATCCCCATTGACTATAAGTGCGCGGCGAAAGGCCGCTGGACTAAAAGTACTGCATGTCCGTCTTTTTAGTCCGGCGGCCTCTCACTGCGAACTACCGTGCTGCGCCGGAGCTCTCCCCCTGTCCCCATTATAGCCAATGGGGAACGGAGTGGCGGTCCGGCAGCACGGCGAAGTAGCGGCAGGACGGATCCGACAGGGTGAACAGCCTGTCAGATCCGTCCTGCCGCTAGTGTGAAAGTAGCCTTAGGCTGGTTTCACACAGGCGTTGCGGGAAAAAGTGCTGGTGCATTGCGGAAACATGCACAATTTTTCCGCGCGAGTGCAAAACATTGTAATGCATTTTGCATGCGCGTGAGAAAAATCGGTATGTCTGGTACCCAAACCCGAACTTCTTCACAGAAGTTCGGGTTTGGGTTAGGTGTTCTGTAGATTGTATTATTTTACCTTATAACATTGGCTTAATCCACTTGATCACGCAGCCCGGCTTCTCTTCTGTCTTCTTTGCTATGCACAGGAATTGGACCTTTGATGACGTCACTGTGCTCATCACATGGTCCAATCACATGGTTCATCACCATGGTGAGGGACCATGTGATTGGATCATGTGATGTGACGTCACCACAGGTCCTTAGCCGGCAGCTCAACATTACAGAAGACAGAGATCCGCAACTACGCAATCAAGTGGACTCGGTGAGTTAATTTATTTTTATTTTTAACCCCTCCATCAATATTTTACTTTGCATTCTGTATTCAGAATGCTATTATTTTCCCTCCTTACTCTGCTCCGTTCTATGCCTGCGCCAGAAATATTTATGCCTCTTCCACTCTCCTGTGCAGGGCCTGGCACTTCTCTGTCTGACATATTGTTAGATCAAATAAATAAATATGAAAATTAAAACACCTAAAAAAAAGTAATTTTCTCACTTCACCACACAACGGCTAAAAAGCCATTTTTTCCCCACTAATACATGCCAAATTGGGCTTTAGAACATGTAACTGCACCGCTGAATGACAAATAGTCTCCTATTTTTTTCCACTTATACACGCCACAATCGGTTTTAGAACATATAGCTGCACCGCTGAACGGCGAATATATATATTTTTTCCCACTAATACAAGCCAAAAAATGCTTTAGAACATATAACTGCACCGCACAAGGGCAAAACAAGACGTAGAAATATTTCCTTCTAATAAGCCCTGTTAATGGCTGTATCAAACAGCACTTACACCCCAATAACAAGAACAGTTTACTGTGATTACAGAGCTGTATAATGGCAATGTGGATCTGCAGTTAGTGCAGCGAGGTGTAATAGGATTGTTCCTATAACCCAGGCTGTACACTCCCCTACTGAACCCTGTTCTGCTTCTATACTGTGGAATAATTCCTCATTATTTCCCTGAACAAAAGTTTTAAAGTCTTTTCTACCACTGTTCCTAGCGCCTGCTGACTTCTCTCCCTGCACTAAGTACACTGGAAAATGGCTGAATCCAAGATGGCTGAGACTATTTATAGGGCTGTTACATCACAGGGCTGGCTGGCTGCATGCATGGCATTGTGGGTGATCCCTTGTTCCCAAAGTTCCTTGCTCCATGTCCTAACATGTATAGCAGCCATTTTAGGAAAAAAATGCGATTCGTTACCATGAAGATTGAGGAAATTCGGATTCGGCGCAAATTGAATATTTCCTGAAATTCGGATTGAATTCCACTTCATCAACTTCAATTCGCTCATCTCTAATGGTCATCATTAAGACCTAAGGGGTGCAGACTGGATGGTATCGGTTGGCATGCTGGCAAAGGAATAATAAAGGCTTTCATCTTATTGGTATAGAATTACATATCTTAGTTTACAGCTGATGTAGAAACAAGTAAATGTAGGAATAAATAAATAAAAATGACTCAGAAGTCTCCCAGCACTGTCTCCACACTCTCCCTCTCCAATATTTTTCTATTAATCGTTTTCTGCAACACAGTCCCTAGAGCATGAGAACTTTGCCATGTCTCTCCCTATGCTCAGCTCACAGGACAATGGTGGAGACTGCACGAGATGAGGTTTTTATAGGGCTGTGACATCACAGGGGATGGTTATCTGTGGATTGGCTGGTTGCAAAGCATTATGGGTAATCTTGCGTTCCCGGGCTTGTCGCCTCTTAGTTTCACTTTCTAACATATGCATACTCCATTTTAGCTAAACTGATTAATTACCATGACCACGGGGAAATTAAGATTTGTTTCCAATCGAAGGTTTTTCTAAACTTCAGACTGAATTCCCAGTTGGATGCTTTGCTTTGCTTTACTCAACACTAGTCACTTGTTTCCATTTGTATAACCATTACTATGCTAAAAATCCAAACATGAACTGTGCTACTATTTGTGTTTTTATTTTCACTATTGTTCTTGTTTATATCTAGAAAAAAAAACCTAAAAAAATAAATAAAAAAAAAAACCTCCTTTTGTCTTTAGCAATTACTAAATCTGGGCAAACGAGAAACATTATTGATTTTATCTCTTAAGCAAACTAGATTTGTAGATTTTTGTGCAGTATTTAGAAGCTGACTGCTTTATTTAAAGGTCATCTTCCATACCACTCAGATTTATTTTAGATTAATTTAGAGAATGACTATGTAAATTTTATTTTTATTTGGTCCCATTATTTAAGCAAATTAACAAGAATCCATGCTGTCTACCAGCTTGTGGATCTGGAGCTACCATATGTTAGGCAGTTTAATACTTTCTTTTAGTTGGCATATTTAGAATAAAGGAGGTAATGGCTTTGTAGCTTAAATGTAAAAATATGGGAGATGTATGATTATCCTTCTTCCTGTATCTGTTATTCCACTTTATGTATCTAGGCTTTGTAGAAACATGTTTTAGCTTAACTATTGCAGAAAAATTAATTCCTGCTCCCTCTTTGCAATGAACATTCACTAAGATGGAGAGAAGGCTGTCAGAAGGATCAGGTTGCATGCTGCCTATAGAAGTCTTAAAAGTGGGGAGGGTAGAGAAGTAAGCTGGTGGTCTGTCAGATTTTGAGAAGGAGAACAGCTGATACATTTCAAAAAATATGTTTTTGTCTGAAATATATAGAGTAGCTTTTTATAGTCCCCTCTGCTATGGATTTATGAAAAGTTGTATGTAAAGTTAGTGACAGTTTAAGTTAGGCTTTTCTAGCAGTGATCCAGCTTTAAATGAGAATGCCATCTCAGCCTTTTGAAGCTACACAAATTCAAAGCATCTGCATTTATAAATATATTTCTTTCTTAAATTCAGATGCACAGTTGGACTTTTTTTTAAATCAAAATATAACATTTGTAATATTTGCTTTACTTGGAAACTCTGGACAGCACATGCACCATTTGACTCAACACAGCCAACTACATGGTAAATGTGGCCTGGATGCAGTCTGATCCTTCACTTTTTATGATAATATAAAATCATATTAACTCTTCTGCAGTATTCTGAATCTATTGTGCACATTGCTGAGTAGAGTTGAGCGAACACCTGGATGTTCGGGTTCGAGAAGTTCGGCCGAACTTCCCGGAAATGTTCGGGTTCGGGATACGAACCCGACCCGAACTTCGTCCCGAACCCGAACCCCATTGAAGTCAATGGGGACCCGAACTTTTCGGCACTAAAAAGGCTGTAAAACAGCCCAGGAAAGAACTAGAGAGCTGCAAAAGGCAGCAACATGTAGGTAAATCCCCTGCAAACAAATGTGGATAGGGAAATGAATTAAAATAAAAATAAAATAAATAAAAATTAACCAATATCAATTGGAGAGAGGTCCCATAGCAGAGAATCTGGCTTCACGTCACCCACCACTGTAACAGTCCATTGTCATATATTTAGGCCCAGGCACCCAGGCAGAGGAGAAAGGTCCCGTAACAGAGAATCTGGCTTCATGTCAGCAGAGAATCAGTCTGCATGTCATAGCAGAGAATCAGGCTTCACGTCAGCCACCACTGTAACAGTCCATTGTCATATATTTAGGCCCAGGCACCCAGGCAGAGGAGAGAGGTCCCGTAACAGAGAATCTGGCTTCAAGTCAGCAGAGAATCAGCATGCATGTCATAGCAGAGAATCAGGCTTCACTTCAGCCACCACTGCAACAGTCCATTGTCATATATTTAGGCCCAGGCACCCAGGCAGAGGAGAGAGGTCCCGTAACAGAGAATCTGGCTTCATGTCAGCAGAGAATCAGTCTGCATGTCATAGCAGAGAATCAGGCCTCACGTCAGCCACCACTGTAACAGTCCATTGTCATATATTTAGGCCCAGGCACCCAGGCAGAGGAGAGAGGTCCCGTAACAGAGAATCTGGCTTCATTTCAGCAGAGAATCAGTCTGCATATCATAGCAGAGAATCATGCTTCACATCACCCAACATTGGAACAGTCCATTGTCATATATTTAGGCCCCAGCACCCAGACACAGGAGAGGTTCATTCAACTTTGGGTTGCCTCGCAATATAATGGTAAAATGAAAATAAAAATAGGCTTGAATGAGGAAGTGCCCTGGAGTACAATAATATATGGTTAAGGGGAGGTAGTTATGGTCTAATCTGCACAAGGGATGGACAGGTCCTGTGGGATCCATGCCTGGTTCATTTTTATGAACGTCAGCTTGTCCACATTGGCTGTAGACAGGCGGCTGCGTTTGTCTGTAATGACGCCCCCTGCCATGCTGAATACACGTTCAGACAAAACGCTGGCCGCCGGGCAGGCCAGCACCTCCAAGGCATAAAAGGCTAGCTCTGGCCACGTGGACAATTTAGAGACCCAGAAGTTGAATGGGGCCGAACCATCAGTCAGTACGTGGAGGGGTGTGCACACGTACTGTTCCACCATGTTAGTGAAATGTTGCCTCCTGCTAACACGTTGCGTATCAGGTGGTGGTGCAGTTAGCTGTGGCGTGTTGACAAAACTTTTCCACATCTCTGCCATGCTAACCCTGCCCTCAGAGAAGCTGGCCGTGACACAGCTGCCTTGGCGACCTCTTGCTCCTCCTCTGCCTTGGCCTTGGGCTTCCACTTGTTCCCCTGTGACATTTGGGAATGCTCTCAGTAGCGCGTCTACCAACGTGCGCTTGTACTCGCGCATCTTCCTATCACGCTCCAGTGCAGGAAGTAAGGTGGGCACATTGTCTTTGTACCGTGGATCCAGCAGGGTGGCAACCCAGTAGTCCGCACACGTTAGAATGTGGGCAACTCTGCTGTCGTTGCGCAGGCACTGCTGCATGTAGTCGCTCATGTGTGCCAGGCTGCCCAGGGGTAAGGACAAGCTGTCCTCTGTGGGAGGCGTATCATCATCGTCCTGCGTTTCCCCCCAGCCACGCACCAGTAATGGGCCCGAGCTGCGTTGGGTACCACCCCGCTGTGACCATGCTTCATCCTCATCCTCCTCCACCTCCTCCTCATCCTCCTCGTCCTCCAGTATTGGGCCCTGGCTGGCCACATTTGTACCTTGCCTCTGCTGTTGCAAAAAACCTCCCTCTGAGTCACTTCGAAGAGACTGGCCTGAAAGTGCTAAAAATGACCCCTCTTCCTCCTCCTCCTCCTCTTCCTGGGCCACCTCCTCTTCCATCATCGCCCTAAGTGTTTTCTCAAGGAGACATAGAAGTGGTATTGTAACGCTGATAACGGCGTCATCGCCACTGGCCATGTTGGTGGAGTACTCAAAACAGCGCAACAGGGCACACAGGTCTCGCATAAAGGCCCAGTCATTGGTGGTGAAGTGTTGCTGTTCCGCAGTGCGACTGACCCGTCGGGTCTTGTCGTCAGCATATTGTTTGAAGAAGTGCCATGCCAGGGAACTCCTTGAAGCTGCCTTTGGGGTGCTCGGTCCCAGATGGCGGCGGTCAGTAGCAGGCGGAGTCTCTTGGCGGCGGGTGTTCTGCTTTTGCCCACTGATCCCTCTTTTGCTATGCTGTTGGCTCGGTCTCACCACTGCCTCTTCCTCCGAACTGTGAAAGTCAGTGGCACAACCTTCATTCCATGTGGGGTCTAGGACCTCATCGTCCCCTGCATCGTCTTCCACCCAGTCTTGATCCCTGACCTCCTGTTCAGTCTGCACACTGCAGAAAGACGCAGCAGTTGGCACCTGTGTTTCGTCATCATCAGAGACATGCTGAGGAGGTATTCCCATGTCCTCATCATCAGGAAACATAAGTGGTTGTGCGTCAGTGCATTCTATGTCTTCCACCGCTGGGGAAGGGCTAGGTGGATGCCCTTGGAAAACCCTGCCAGCGGAGTCTTCAAACAGCATAAGAGACTGCATAACTTGAGGCTCAGACAGTTTCCCTGGTATGCATGGGGGTGATGTGACAGACTGATGGGCTTGGTTTTCAGGCGCCATCTGTGCACTTTCTGCAGAAGACTGGGTGGGAGATAATGTGAACGTGCTGGATCCACTGTCGGCCACCCAATTGACTAATGCCTGTACCTGCTCAGGCCTTACCATCCTTAGAACGGCATTGGGCCCCACCAAATATCGCTGTAAATTATGGCGGCTACTGGGACCTGAGGTAGTTGGTACACTAGGACGTGTGGCTGTGGCAGAACGGCCACGTCCTCTCCCAGCACCAGAGGGTCCACTAACACCACCACGACCATGTCCGCGTCCTTTACTAGATGTTTTCCTCATTGTTATCTTTCACCACAACAACAAAAATATTATTTGGCCCAATGTATTGAATTCAAATTCAGGCCTTTTTTTACAGACACCTAACACTATCTGGCTATCTATTTAGTTACCGTATTACACTAATACAGGCACAGCAGTAACCACAGATTTAGCTGACTATAAATTTGAGGCCTATTATTTAGGCGCTGGGTGACAGGTATACGTTTACAGACAGAATTAGACTGGGATATGCACAGTAGCGTGTGTGTGAAGTTATTGAGAATGACCCTATGTGCACCTTGAATCTTATATACCCTTTTAGGGATAGATTTAAAGTAGGTCTGATACAGCAGAAACCACTAAATTAGGAAATTGCAAAATTGGGAATTGTATTTCATCCCAGAATAAAAACTGTGCTTTGACGGACACTAAATAACTTGACCAGCTACAGCAATAATGACAGATTTGGATGAATATAAATTTGAGGCCTATTATTTAGGCGCTGGGTGACAGGTATACGTTTACAGACAGAATTAGACTGAGATATGCACCGTAGCGTGTGTGTGAAGTTATTGAGAATGATCCTATCTGCACCTTGAATCTTATATACCCTTTTATGGATAAATTTAAAGTAGGTCTGATACAGCAGAAACCACTAATTTAGAGAATTGCTAAATTGGGAATTGTATTTCAACCCAGAACAAAAACTGTGCTTTGACGGACACTAAATAACTTGCCCAGCTACAGCAATAACCACAGATTTAGCTGACTATAAATTTGAGGCCTATTATTTAGGCGCTGGGTGACAGGTATACGTTTACAGACAGAATTAGACTGGGATATGGCCAAAAAATAACCACACTATTGATGGTTAAATGCACTTGGTGTGACAGCTTGACCCTGATGTAGGATATAGCCCAAAAATAACCACACTATTGATTGTTAAATGCACTTGGTGTGAAAGCTTCACCCTGATGTAGGATATAGCCAAAAAACAACCACACTATTGAGGGTTAAATGCACTAGGTGACAGGCTCAGCTTGACCCTGATGTAGTATATGGCCAAAAAATAACCACACTATTGATGGTTAAATGCACTTGGTGCGACAGCTTCACCCTGATGTAGGATATAGCCAAAAAACAACCACACTATTGAGGGTTAAATGCACTTGGTGACAGCTTGCCACTGATGTAGGATATAGCCAAAAAATAACCACACTATTGATGGTTAAATGCACTTGGTGTGACAGCTTCACCCTGATGTAGGATATAGCCAAAAAACAACCACACTATTGAGGGTTAAATGCACTTGGTGACAGCTTGCCCCTGATGTAGTATATGGCCAAAAAATAACCACACTATTGATGGTTAAATGTACTTGGTGTGACAGTTTCACCCTGATGTAGGATATAGCCAAAAAATAACCACACTATTGAGGGTTAAATGCACTTGGTGACAGGCTCAGATTGACCCTGATGTAGTATATGGCCAAAAAGTAACCACACTATTGATGGTTAAATGCACTTGGTGCGACAGCTTCACCCTGATGTAGGATATAGCCAAAAAACAACCACACTATTGAGGGTTAAATGCACTTGGTGACAGCTTGCCCCTGATGTAGGATATAGCCAAAAAATAACCACACTATTGATGGTTAAATGCACTTGGTGTGACAGCTTCACCCTGATGTAGGATATAGCCAAAAAACAACCACACTATTGAGGGTTAAATGCACTTGGTGACAGCTTGCCCCTGATGTAGTATATGGCCAAAAAATAACCACACTATTGATGATTAAATGTACTTGGTGTGACAGCTTCACCCTGATGTAGGATATAGCCAAAAAATAACCACACTATTGAGGGTTAAATGTACTTGGTGTCAGCTTGTGCTGGCGCACCATAAGACACAAAATGGCCGCCGATCACCCCAGAAAAAAGTGAATAAAAAACGCTCTGGGCAGCCTAAAAACAGTGAGCAATTGAATAGCAGCAGTTCAATCATCCACAGCTGCAGATCGATCTCTGAATGAAGTCTTTTGGAGGAGTTAATCACTGCCTAATCTCGCCCTAACGTCGCAGCTGCAACCTCTCCCTACACTGATCAGAGCAGAGTGACGTGCGGCGCTACGTGACACCAGCTTAAATAGAGGCTGGGTCACATGCTGCACTGGCCGATCACAGCCATGCCAATAGTAGGCATGGCTGTGACGGCCTCTTGGGGCAAGTAGTATGACGCTTGTTGATTGGCTGCTTTGCAAAAAGCACCAAGAAAGCGACGAACACCGAACCCGGACTTTTACGAAAATGTTCGGGTTCGGGTCCGTGTCACGGACACCCCAAAATTCGGTACGAACCCGAACTCGAGCTATTTTGGGAAGAAAAATCAGTTTGAGACACACCCCCTATCTCATCATTGGCTTAGACCGCAGCTCTGCCTCTTTGGATTGACTTCTATGTATAAACAATATCCATCATGGACTAACCTGGAAGTTAGTACTTAACTGATTTATATTACAGCAAGGGCAGAATCATTGTAAAATATACTGCTAAAACAGCAGGGAGAAAAAAAAATGTATAATTATAAGGTAATAGTTGTCACAAATATACTGAGGCAACCAAAGGGTAGCCTGAAGGATCACTTTAATTGTTGTTTCCTGAATTATGCCTTGATTTACTTGGACATAATTTTTTGGGGGGTGATGATACATTTAAAACTTTAACTACAACTTCAAATACATTTCAATTACATTTGAAACTTTAACTTTCTATTGTCTGTAACACAAGACTTTTTGTACATCAATATGAATTTCAATTTTAATAGCCTATTTAATATACACAATGTTAATAACTGAAAAGATAAATAAATAAATAAATAAATAAATAAAATATATATATACAGTATATCTATAATAATGTTGGCACTGGAATTGATTTGAGGTTTGAATAAAACATTACTCATTTTGTCAAAAAAAAAAAAAAAAGAACACAGATCAACTTGTGGAACTGGATTACATCTTTAACTATAAATTGCTAAAACATAAAATTGATGATCTCACATATACAGTATATTAAAAAAATGTTCCCAGTATTTATATTGTTCATAACATTTGCATTTGGCTTCAGTTATAACAAATATTCATGATAGCCTGTGATGAATTAGAAGTGAATTATTGTAGATAAAGTCAAGAGGCAAAAAAAATATTAGAATGAATCATTTGAATCTACTAAAAGATAACGGTCACCAATAAAACTGATTTATAACTTGATGTTAGGGATAATAGTCTTCAGCGGTAAAAATCATGAACATATCAAAACTAACAGAAAGCCATCAGAAATATATCCCAAAGAATTATAAGCACAGCATGGTATTTGTGTGATTACTATATTAAAAACCTATATGTAGCCCTAACAAAATTACGGGCTCACCCCTAATTAGAATATATATAACCGATTGAAGGAGTGAGATAAGTAAGGTACACTTAGTTCAAAAAATATACTACAATGGTCCAAAAATAACACAATTTATTTGAAAATCACAAAGAAGACACATGATCAGCATGTCGTGGTCATGGTTCACGGCCTGCACATAGCCAATTATATCTAATTTTGTTGCTTTAGATATAATTAAGTATGTACAATCAATGTATTCCATATTGTTATTCATTCACTTTAGTTTTGTTAAACTAATAATTTCTTTTTCAGCACTTTATTCTACACTAAGGGGTCTGTGAGATAGGAGGCCTTAGATTACCAATTCCTGCCATAACAAATTGTGTTTGACAGGTGGAGAAGAGGATGATAGTAATAACAACGTTTAATGTCCTCTCAGTATGTAATCAAAGGTCCCCCAATGAGGTTGAGTAATAATTGTTTGGGTCACTTTTATGGTACTGTGCACATTGCCAAATTATGCATCATGGCAATTTGGGATTAGTTATAGCTACTAATAATTCTTCATTCTTCTTTGACAGCACTTATATTGGAATAGGCTTGCCCTATGCTTTCTCCTGCGCATGCGTCATAATTGTAGCATGTCACATCGAGCTGTTGAGCTATTCGATGTGCATGACTACTACCCCTGTAAAGTACATGGCATCTGTATAGTGCAATTGCACTTCAGGTTCCTGCACTTTATGAACATATACAGTACATATATGTATATACATTAGAGTTAAATTTAGATGAATGAGGAGAGGTTTCATGTACGTATATATATGCGCATTCTCTTCTGACGACTGACGAATATTTGACTTAGACTGTTAGAATATATATATATTTATGCCTTTACAATAACAACTGTGTTTTGCATTGTAAGATCTATATATGATAAGTTACCACCATTCCATGTAAATTAAGTTGATGTTTTCAACATATCACTATGTTCCATCCATGTGCCCTCACTCGACATGGCGGCTGTGGCGTGTCCGGCAATCTGCGCATGCGCCGCGCTCGTGTGCCGCCGGCCGCTCCGGAGTGACGTGTGTCGCGCAGGAAATGCGTGACTGCCTTCCTCCGGACTGGCGCGGCGTCGCCGGATGTGTGGTGGCTTGTGTGTGGGGGGCCGGGCGCTGCCAACGACCGCCGTGCGAGAATACTCAGGTGAGCCTGGGAAATACAATTAAATACAGGTTCAAGAACCAATGAAACGCATCCACCTGACCTATTTAGGGACAGCCTTTCTTTCTGCCAACCAGTACCCCTTGAAAAAGCTGTACGCGAAACGTGCGTTGGGGAGTGGACCGGTGGTGTTGCTACACGATATATTTATATCAATTGGTCAGTATTTTTTCTATCATGTGCTGAATTTAATCTCAATTATCGTTACTGCCTTATTTTTGACAAATGTGGTGTATATCTCACACCAACTTTGTGGCAAATTTTGATATATATGCATGTGGATATTATTGTGGTATCTACTAGCCACAGCTTGTGGATACTATATGTCCTCCAATTGATGACCAATTGGGTATAGTTATGCACTTGCACTTTATATTCAGATATATATATCGGCAGCTCACCATCGGTCCCCTTGGTTTTTAATGTGTATTGTAACCTGTGTGTATTGTTCCATTTGTGACCAGTGCTGATCATGTGTCTTCTTTGTGATTTTCAAATAAATTGTGTTATTTTTGGACCATTGTAGTATATTTTTTGAACTAAGTGTACCTTACTTATCTCACTCCTTCAATCGGTTATATATGATTACTATATTAAACACGTATACCCTCAAAACGCCCATTGCATATTTGTCGTGCAGATGCTTTTTTAAATACTTTGACACCATTACTTTTTAGTCTACATTGCTTTATAATAGTAAAATTGTGCACGCAAAACAAAATGTTAATGGGGCATATATACTATATTGGGATTCAGGTTAAATTGCTGTGTTGGCACTTTGGGATAAATAAGTGGGTTTTGGGTTACAGTTTTGGCACTCGGTCTCTAAAAGGTTCATCATAACTGGGCTATGCCATACATACCTAATAGCTGTCATCCCATCTTTATTGCAAATTTTCGTATCGCAAATTTTTCATTCACAAATGTTCCGATTGCCGATTTTCGCGATCAAGAAAATAATGACTTGAGATCACTAATTCTACAATTTACGAATTTATATAGAATACCAGGCCAAATATTTTGGATATATCACGAATACGGATATTGCCTATGCTGCTCAACACTATCCATTGATGTATGTATTTCATTCGATGTTCACTCTCTGGTCGGTTTCGATTAGCTATTTTCTGAATCCTAAGCTTGGAACGATTGGCGGCAAACACAACATATGCCAAGAGACCATATAATGTCATGGCCTCAAAGCTGTTATCATCTAGGCTAAAAACTTGTTGAAACTGTAAAATACTGTACAGACTGATAACCTAAACTATCAATTTTCCATGCTGTACCATGTGGAAGTGTATAGGACCCAAATAGTGTTGAGCGAGCATGCTCGGCTGAATACTAGTTCGACTCGAGCATCACTATGCTTGGCACATGGCGATACTCGGCCAAGTACCACATATGCTCGAGCGCAATGCTCGAGCTTCCTCCCCGCACGTCTCGTGGCTGCTAAGCAGCCAATAAACGTGCGGGTAAGTATTTCCCTCACTGTAACTACAGTGATTGGCTGGCCAGAACGCATCATCGGGTGCTATATAGCACCCGATGACACATGTCCGGCTCATTCTAAGTCAGGAAGAGCTGAGCATAGAAAGGGACATAGCGTGTAGGAAGTGTAATTTAATTTAATTTTTCTACAAAAACGTTTCATAAACCCAAAAGTCCTTGAAGGACTATTGTGTGTGACAGCAGCAATATATGTTTGTAACGCAACCTGCGCTAAATAGCTCAGTGTTAGGGAGAGCTGTGCATAGGAAGGGACAGTGTTTGGAGTGTAATAGGAAGATTTTTATATAAAAAACTATTCAGAGACCCAAAAGTCCTTTTAAGGACTATTGTGTGTGACAGCATCAATATATATTTTTAGCGCATAAGGAGCAAAATATCGTGTAATAGGCCGCTGCTGACAGTTAAATTATTTACGCCACATCTCCTGTGTAAATTGTGCACATCCCTAAAATATCAATGGCATCCAGTGTACTTTTTCCGTAGACGGTGTCTGCTGCGGACAGTTAAATTATCCGCGCCACATCTCCTGTTTAAAGTGTGCGCATCCCTAAAATATCAGTTACATCAGTGTACATTTTCATAGACAGTGTCTGCCGTGAAATCTTAAATTATCCGTGCCACATCTCCTGTTTAAATTGTGTGCAGCCCTAAAATATCAGTGACATCAGTGCACTTTTTTGTAGACGGTGTCTGCTGCAGACAATTAAATTATCAGCGCCACATCTCCTGTATAAAGTGTGCGCATCCCTAAAATATCAGTGACATCCAGTGCAGTTTTTCCATAAACGGTGTCCGCTGCGGAGAGTTAAATTATCTGAACCACATGTATTAAGCAATGTATTGCTGCATTTGTGGGAGGGGAGGCTGATTACAAGGCTAATTATACGCACCTGTGGGCCAGGCTGGCTGATTACTAGGCTATTTACAGGCACCTGTGGGCCCCGGCTAACACTGATTCAGCTGATTTCACTACCTCTGAGTCAGCTCTAGGATACAGCAGCATGGTGTGGAGGCTCCTTACGGCTGGGCAACGGCAGGAGGGCGCTGGTATTCGTGGTAGGATCGAAGTTGTTTGCACGGGACCCACGCTGCGGTCCGCGACGTGTAGTGCTCTGGGATGAAGCAGAGTTTGGGCGCTAATGGTCGAACCATGGTTGTTTGTCTGGCTATTCAGAGGCCTGGTGGGGCCATTGCATATAGTCATTGGGGTAGCAGGTGCTTAGAGTGGGCATGGTTGTATGCATGTTTTCTGATACCTGGTTTACTTAGTATATTTTGTCCAGCTTGTGGGGGGCTATTACATATGGTTATTGGTGTAAGCATGTCCCTAGAATAGGTATGGTCGCATGTTCTGATACCTGTTACATACGGGACGTGTGTCTCCAAGCTACGCACGCTGTGTTTAAGTGATGGTATTTTATTCATTTAGTTTTTGGAAGGGTCGTGGATCAAAGGGGAAGAAGAAAAAAATAAAATAAAAAAATGCCTGCAGCATCATGTGGAGGTTCGTTTGCGCCTGGGCAATGGCAGAAGGTGCCAGGCGAGTGCTGGCATTCACGGTAGGATCGGACTTGGTTACCTTCAAAGCTACGTCCGTGTGTCTGCGTTCACATTTTGTCCAATACACCATTCACTACTAGAGCTGCGGTCATACGTCCGCTGTTACATTACATTAATACTCTGCTCACTTTCAGATTGCATTCATACGGCTGCTTTATACCATGCTCCTACTCAGAGCTGTGTCCATACCATGTTTTTAGGCACCACTCACATCCAGAGCTGCATTTACCCACTTGTTCTTGCATCATGTGTTATACTCTGCTTCCACTTGAAGCTGCATTTCTTTTCATTGCTACATAATGGTTACTCAGTATTCTTACTAGGACTATCAGCATACCGCTCTTCCGATAAACATAGCTGCTTACGGTTCTTTCCCCGGTGGTTTGTTACATTCCTTAGGCCTACCTTTTTCTGTTTTCTTGGGGGGAGGGGGGGAGAAGGGGGAAAAAAAAAAAAAAAAAAAAAACATTTTTGGGTGGTGTTCCTTAGTCCTGGTTTGCATTCACTCAGACTGGTCTCCCGCCCCAGTTAACCAAATAGCTCCCTAGCGGTCAGTGGGCCAATAGGAGTAAGTTCCTACTATGTTTTCACAGTTGTTCATTCGTTTGTCACGACAAGGGTCATTTCTTAGCGAACTGCAATGCCTCTGGCTCTTGATTTTCTCCCATCTGTTTCAATTTTGCGGTTGATTTAATGTTTTGTTCATGCAAGTGGTTTGGATCTCTAATGTCTATGCATTTTCCATTAGGTCTGACTCACGTTGTAATGACTTATTGTAAGGTCGTCCAGGTCAGTGTCTTGGCTTCGGGGGGCCTCATGGCTTCGGGGGCCCGATGACCGTTCTTCATTTTGTTCGTTAGGGGTACAATATGGTTGTAGGCTGGTTAGCATCCTAGGTTTATTGTCGGAGAGGGTCATGGTTATGCGAGTCCCCAAGTCATACTGGTGCTGCATAAGTGGTTTAAAAATAAAAAAATGATTTCTATAAATCCGCCATTAGTCTCGCACGCATGGCTTCTCCCCTTTTATTGTTACATATGACTCCGCCATTAGAGTCTCGCACGCATGGATTCTCCCTTTTAGTGCTACATATGACCCCGCCATTAGAGCCTCTCACGCAGGGCTCCGCCATTAGAGTCTCTCACACATGGCTTCTCCCTCTTAGTGCTACATATGACCCCGCCATTAGAGCCTCTCACGCATGGCTCTGCCATTAGTCTCGCACGCATGGCTTAGCCATTAGATTCTCTCACGTATGGCTTCCCCCTTTTAGTCTTACATATGACTCTGCCATTAGAGTCTCACGTATGGCTTCTCCCTTTTAGTGTCACATATGACTCCGCCATTAGAGCCTCTCACGCAGGGCTCCGCCATTAGAGTCTCGCACGCATGGCTTAGCCATTAGAGTCTCTTACGTATGGCTTCTCCGTTTTAATCTTACACAATGACTCCGCCATTAGAGTCTCGCACGCATGGCTTCTCCCTTTTAGTGTTACATATGACCCCGCCATTAGAGCCTCTCACGCAGGGCTACGCCATTAGAGTATCTCACGTATGGCTTCTCCCTTTTAGTGTTACATATGACCCCGCCATTAGAGCCTCTCACGCAGGGCCCCGCCATTAGAGTCTCTCACGTATGGCTTCTCCCTTTTAGTGTTACATATGACCCCGCCATTAGAGCCTCTCACGCAGGGCTACGCCATTAGAGTATCTCACGTATGGCTTCTCCCTTTTAGTGTTACATATGACCCCGCCATTAGAGCCTCTCACGCAGGGCCCCGCCATTAGAGTCTCTCACGTATGGCTTCTCCCTTTTAGTGTTACATATGACTCCGCCATTAGAGTCTCTCACGCATGGCTTAGCCACTAGAGTCTCTCACGTATAGCTTCCCCCTTTTTAGTGTCACATATGACTCCGCCATTAGAGTCTCTCACGCATGGCTTAGCCATTAGAGTCTCTCACGCATGGCTTAGCCATTAGAGTCTCTCATGCATGGCTTAGCCATTAGAGTCTCTCATGCATGGCTTAGCCATTAGAGTCTCTCACGCATGGCTTAGCCATTAGAGTCTCGCACGCATGGCTTCTCCCTTTTAGTGTTACATATGACCCCGCCATTAGAGCCTCTCACGCAGGGCTACGCCATTAGAGTATCTCACGTATGGCTTCTCCCTTTTAGTGTTACATATGACCCCGCCATTAGAGCCTCTCACGCAGGGCCCCGCCATTAGAGTCTCTCACGTATGGCTTCTCCCTTTTAGTGTTACATATGACCCCGCCATTAGAGCCTCTCACGCAGGGCTACGCCATTAGAGTATCTCACGTATGGCTTCTCCCTTTTAGTGTTACATATGACCCCGCCATTAGAGCCTCTCACGCAGGGCCCCGCCATTAGAGTCTCTCACGTATGGCTTCTCCCTTTTAGTGTTACATATGACTCCGCCATTAGAGTCTCTCACGCATGGCTTAGCCACTAGAGTCTCTCACGTATAGCTTCCCCCTTTTTAGTGTCACATATGACTCCGCCATTAGAGTCTCTCACGCATGGCTTAGCCATTAGAGTCTCTCACGCATGGCTTAGCCATTAGAGTCTCTCACGCATGGCTTAGCCATTAGAGTCTCTCACGCATGGCTTAGCCATTAGAGTCTCTCACGCATGGCTTAGCCATTAGAGTCTCTCACGCATGGCTTAGCCATTAGAGTCTCTCACGCATGGCTTAGCCATTAGAGTCTCTCACGCATGGCTTAGCCATTAGAGTCTCTCACGCATGGCTTAGCCATTAGAGTCTCTCATGCATGGCTTAGCCATTAGTCTCTCATGCATGGCTTAGCCATTAGAGTCTCTCATGCATGGCTTAGCCATTAGAGTCTCTCATGCATGGCTTAGCCATTAGAGTCTCTCACGTATGGCTTCCCCCTTTTAGTGTCACATATGTGTCACGGACGGTGTACAGGAAACAAGACAAAGCAACCTGCATATATGACTCACTGGATCCAAAGCTAAGGAACCAAAAGGGAGACCCCTGCACAAGACCTGAGACTTTCTTTGGCTGCTCAGTCTATGCAAAGATCCCAGAGGTGGATGGTTGCATATCCACGTACCTCGACTATATAACCCCTGAACACCCTACAATAGTGAGGGGACACGACCACCAGCTCCCTACACCAGACACGGAGGGAGTCAGGGTCACCTGGGATCCAGCAAACAGAAAATAACAGATAAATGTACAGCACTTAACTTTGTAGCAGACTGGAAAACAAGATCAGCATGCACACACACTCCAGGAAGTAGTATAAGCCGCCCAGTAATGCATTATGGGGAGGAATTTAAAGGGAAGCAATCAGTCCAACTACATGACAGCTGAGAGAGGCTAACGAGATGAGGAACTGAACATCACAACAAAGAAACTCAAGGAGGAGGTTCTGAAAGGCTTCTGTCAGAGCTTCTCAGCTGTCTGGTTGTGACAATATGACTCCGCCATTAGAGTCTCTCACGCATGGCTTAGCCATTAGAGTCTCTCACGTATGCCTTCCCCCTTTTAGTGTCACATATGACTCCGCCATTAGAGTCTCTCACGCATGGCTTAGCCATTAGAGTCTCTCACGTATGGCTTCTCCATTTTAGTCTTACACAATGACTCCGCCATTAGTTTCTCATGCATGGCTTCTCCGTTTTAGTCTTACACATATGACTCCGCCATCAGTCTCTCAAGCATGGCTTCTCCGTTTTAGTCTTACACACGTTTCCGCCATTAGTCTCTCATGCATGGCTTCTCAGTTTTAGCGTTGCACATATGACTCCGCCATTAGAGTCTCTCACGCATGGCTTCTCCTCTTTTAGTGTTACATATGACTCCGCCATTAGTCTCTCACGCACGGCTTCTCCCCTGTTAGTGTTACATATATGAATACGCCATTATTCTCTCACGCATGGCTTCTCCGTTTTAGTGTTACACATATGACTCTGCCATCAGTCTCTCAAGCATGGCTTCTCCCTTTAGTGTTACACATTGTTGTGCTTTTTCATAAGTTTAAACAGTTATACTTACTTATTTTAGTTATAATGGGTATTCATTGCCTTTAAGAGCAATGTTGATTTATATATTCACTGTTTTGTATGGATTTTCATGTAGGCCGAAGTAAGTCCATGAGAAGATTACTGTACTGTTCAAAACTGGTGTTATTGTTACAATATATTATACATTTAGAAAGTTAGAAGATACATCGCACCTGCAGATTCTGAGGCTTTATTGTTTTTCCTATCTGAACATGAATTCCAAAGTGTGAGAATGGTCTAGATGTTCCTCAAAGTATATATTCATGTATCAAAGTTTGTCCCTCAGCCCTGAGACAAGGCCCCAGATGTCAGAGGTGTGAAGTAGTGAAAATATTAGGCATGTATGAGTTAACCCTTAATGGTATGATGCTTATTGCTTATACAACAGTGCCATCTAGGTATAAGCGGTTAATACTACATCAGTAGCAAAATTGCATTCTGGGTAGTATTATGACGCCATGCTCCTTATCAATGCACACACCCCTCCAACAATGATTGGTAAGTTCCAAACTCGGAGGGCGTGTTCATCTGATAAGTTTTGGGTTAAGAAACCAGTTACCAGAAGGAAAAGAAAAAAAAAAAAAAAAGAGAAACAAACATTTGGATTATAGATCTCTGGAAAATCATTTGGATTATCGGGAAAAACTCTTGAGAGCTGGCTGCCCCAAGACTCTGCACATCACTTGACCCTTGGGTAATGTATATTTTGTTTTATGTAGTATTGATCTAAATTAATTGGCTTGATACTTAGCCAGATACCCGCTCATTTGCGGACGTGTAACGTTAGTTGCTACATCCGTATTTTCTCTGATTTCAGTTACGATGCATATAACTGAAAGAAGGGGATAATATTGGAGAAACTCTTTGTTGGGAATCTTTGAGTTCCCTAGTTTTATATCAAGCCAATAATTTATAAGTTTTGTTGCAATACTACCATTATCTGAAAGATTGGTCATCATTTTTGGGCAGAGCAAGGGCTTGTACCTGTCATCTTCTTGATTGAGTTTTCCGCATAATCCATTGATTGTATATCTCTCACAGATTTAAAGCTGTATTGCATACTATTCTTGTGTTGGTTGAGTAGTGTTTTGTTGGTATCATATAGTGGTGAATTCTGGGTACTGCATATCATTGTATATTATTGAAATTTATATTGATTCATTTTCGTTTGTATTTTAACCTATTGTATAATAAACCATTTATATTTTTGCATAGACGCTTGTACCCTGTTTTACTGATTGCACAAAATAATCAGGTTCTTGATTGAACTCTTTAAGATGTTTATGTCCATCTAACGGGTCAATATAGTTTGCATAATTTTTCTTTTGACCCGATAATTTTTTTTTTATATTGATATAAAGCATTTGCTTTATATACCCGACATAAAATGGAGGCCCCAGCGAGATCGAGTTAATTCTTTGATTATTTGTGCAAATAGTAAACCGTTCCATACGTTTCTTGGCTAACCAGATTATTCATAGATCTGTGTAGAACTTTATTGTAAGAAAATGAGTGCAGCCGGTAGTGAAGCCGGTTGTGATGTTGCAACAGGAGATTGTCCATCCAGCCCGGAGCAGTTAATCCATAACGTTGTTGAATATGTAAATTCACATTTAGATTTGGATCATGATGTGGCTGCATGGATAAGTGAGTTGCAGGCAGAAGCCAAGAGAGAATGTGTGGATGTATGGACGCCACTTGGCACAGTCAGGAGACAACTAACTTATCTTGATGTGCTTAGAAATACCGCAGGTAAAAACCAACACCTCTTAAAGATGTTGCCATCAATTTTGTATGCATTATTAGAGGTCAGCATTTTCTCAGAGAGTAGACATATGCATATAACAAAAATGAAAGCATATATATCCCATATGGAAGAAAGATTAGAATCTGCAAATGCATCGATCGAGGACTTAAAATGTGAGCTCGATCACAGCCATGCTGCCTATCACAAATTAAAAAGTGAGGCAGAGGAGCTGCACATCCGTTATAGCAGTCTGCAGCAAACAAATGAACTAAGCCAAACTGTAGCTGATGTTCAAGGTGATCTGTCTGATCATGAGGGATCTCCAGACCCTCCAATTCTCACACCCCAAAATGTAGATATGTCATCATCACATGCTCTTAAAGCGCAATCCATCCGAGACCTTAAGCCCCCTGAGGGTGATGGCATGATTACACAGGAGGTCTTAACCCATTTCAGTCAGGCGTGTCAAGCTGTAACCGCCTTACTAGGCGCTAGCGACGCAAAAGGCCGCAGAAGTGCCCCTCCACGTCCTCTTCTAGAGAGGAATGTTAGGGTTAAGTCACCTGTGCCAAGTGGGTCTGATGGAAGTGAGCGGAGCAGGAGTGATTGTGACAGTGATGTGGGAAAGCGTGTGATCCATTCCCTACCACGCAGGCATAAGATTGCCCATCAGGGGGATGAGAGTTTCAGACGACCAACATATGCTGAGGTGGTCTCTAGAAAGAAAAATACTCAGTGTTCAGAAAAGGATCAGAACTCCTCGAGTATTATTAAGTTTTTAAATGTCACTGTGCCCAAATTCTCTAAAAAGGGTTCTCCTGAAATTGCCAATCACTTAGAACTGTACCAGTCCACCATGGATTCTTTAAAATTGTATTCTGATGCGGACAGGATCAGATTCCTACCATGGGCATTTGATGGTAAATATCGCCACTACTTTATTTCATTTAGGGAGAGGGGAATTCAGGATTGGCAGGATGTTTTGCATGAGGTCAAATTAGAATTTGGACCTTACCGTACTGTTACTGCTGCAAAACGTGATATCTATAAACTTACATGTAGACCCAATCAGAGTCCCCGTGAATTCCTCCCTATCCTTAAAAATGCCTATGGGTTGGCGTATAGATCCCCAAACTGGGAGTCTGAGGAGTTCAAACAGCTGTTTTATGATGCAATGCCCATGCAAATTAAACTTAGCTTGGCTAGAGATCTTGATCTCAAAGCTCCCTTGGACAGGTTGGTGACGGCTGCCACCTCACTGTATAACATCAGTGAATGCCATGCTACAGGTGAGAGGAGATATAAAAAGTCCCCAGAACAAAGCATAGCAGAAGCTAAGGTAAACCCTAGCTTCAAATTTGAAACGCAGCCACGTAAGTACCCTCAGTCTACAGGACCTGTCCAACAAACACAGCGACAACAGGTAGGACCCAAGCAAACAAGACCTCAGAGCCCCAATGGGCCAGAGGGGGATAACTCCAGTGCTGGCAGGTTTAACTACCGTCCCCAATATTACAATAGGGGTCCCCAGGGGGGATACAGGCGCTGGAACAACAGGCCCAGACAACAGAAGGAAAATAGGCCTGAATCCCCTACCTCACCTAGAAGTCGGTCACCCACTTCTAATAAGGGCATACCAGAGGTCCAAACTGTGCGCAAACCAAACAATCGTTTGGATCAGTTGGCAGATCAAGTGGCCAAATTACAGGAGATCGTTAGTAAAATGTCCCAGGTGTCAACTGGAAAACAGCCTGAGTCTTTTTTAGGGGCCACTGCAGGACCCAGCTCAGCCCCATAATGCAGGCAGGGCAGGGTCAGAGCCCAGGCCGGTGCAAGGCTACTGAGATGGTTGTAAAAGAATCTAATGTGATTTCTAATCCTACTTTGCCTTGCAGTGTTCTTGTCCCTAAAATTGAGGCCAAGGAGGAGATGTCTAACATGTTGTCTATATTACAGTCTAATCATGATGATTCCTGCACTAATGTGTCTTCTCCAGTGAGTGATCCTATGATCTCAGCGTCCATCTGCGAGCTGCCGTCTGTAAGCTGTGATGTGATCCAGTGTTCTCCGAAGGTGGGGGCTGCTGCTGCCACCGCGAGCAGCAAGAATTCCAAGAATTCATCAGAGGTCGCGACGCTGCAGAAAGGTCAAATCCTTAACAAATGTCAAATAAGTGATCACCCTAATTTTTTATGTGATTTGTTTCAGATAGAAGGCCGATATTTTCTTGATTCCTATCTCCAAGATGAACTTATCGGACCAATCAGGGGTTTACTTGACACAGGATCACAAGCCACTATATTGTCATATAGTTACTTCCAACAAGTATTAGAGGTGACAGCAAAGAAGCCGAAACTGAAATCGTTTGATGGCTCTTTGATAAGTGTCGGCGGAGACGCTTTGCAGGTAAAAGGTACATCATGGTTAAAATTCAAAATTGGTAAGAAGATAATTAGACATCCCACTCTGATCGTGGACCTTCCCTATGATCGGCTGATCATAGGAATTGACCTCCTGAGAAGATTGAGTTCCATAGTAGACTTCATCAATGAAGCCGTCTGGACTCAGGTGAAGGCACCCATTGCCTATGAGTACTCTTGCAATGCACAATCCCAATGTAATTGTCATGTGATTGAGGAAAGGTTTAACTCTGTTGAAGTTCATTTTAGGAACAATCAAACACCGGATGTCACAATCCTGAAAAATGGTAAACCCGAGGAAGCCGTCAGCAGTGCCGCACATACCATAACCATCCAGAAGGACAGAATTGAAAAGGTAACCCTGGATGGGGATGCATTAACTATTTCTCTTAAAGGGAGAAGTTCCGAAGTCGCGGACCTGACCAGGCATACTCAATCCATGGTACGGATTGAGAAGGTTAATGATAACTTATTGATTCCCGTACAGGTGAACAATATGGCCCGGGTGAAATACGCCAAGATGGATCTGAAATCCGAAGCCAGTTACATGAGCCTTAGTCTGTTGAAACAGATCGCTAATCCTAAAATGATTAAAGTTTCCTCTCCACAGGATCAATGGGTTCATGATCTGGATGGAGATTCCCAGAGTCATAATGTGTTTGCAAGATGTCTTTTGTCTATTTCCATAGGAGATAAAACCACAGAACATTTATTCATTGTGTTGAATGAACCACGGTACCAGCTGTACATAGGTAATGACCTTCTACACCGATTTGCCAGTGCAGATTGATCTGGTCAACAATACTCTATGGTCCAGATTACCTGGGAACCCGGAGGGATTCCAGGATGAGGAGCAAGCCTTGAGATGGGGACAACAGATGCCCTATGCCGTGAGTATCATGGTTGCAGACGAGGTTAAAATCCCTGAAGGATGTAAACCATTTCTTCTTCCCATTCAAATAAAGAAGGGACAAAGACTGAAGAATGCAGATGCTTTGATCTGTTTGTCCAACCGGATGCAGCAACTCGGCCTGAAGGTAAAGCCAACTCCCATGATAAACATCCATCAGGATCCATTGCATATGGTAATTCATAACATGGCTCCCCATAGTATATCTCTGCAAAAAGACACTATCATTGGTCTGGCTATGGATTCGGAGTATTACACTTTTGGTTTCCAAAATGATGTTATTGGACTGATTCCTGATGAATACCTGACAGAAGAACAGGTAGTGGAGCAACATTTTCCTCAACACCTGAGGGGTTATTTAATATCCACTCTGTTTATCCTTTCAGCTCTGAAGAAGGTACATGCCACATTGAAGAATCATCATTGATTTTCAATCATGAGATCGATGAGAAGGAGTACGAGTCATGCCAACCAGGAGAGGATAAGGTACGCAATACTCACAACGATTTAACTAGTGAGCTTGAAGAAGCTTACGAGTTAAGTCAACCTGAAATCTTTCCAGAATTTCAGGAATGGGTGGAAGAGCAAATCTCTGTGGCTGATGCATGTTCTGAGGAGTCGGAGCGTCAACAGCTAAAGGGGCTCTTCGCCGAATTCCAGGACATGTTTGCTAAGGATTCTTACGACTGTGGGGAAACTAACCTACACGTTGCAAGAATCCAAACGGATCCCAATGCACCCCCTGTATATGTTAAACAGTACCGACTTCCGCTGGCGGCATATGAGTCGCTATCGGAAATTGTCAAAAACTTGGAGAAGCGGGGGATCATCCGTCCAGTGCACAGCTCCTTCAACCATCCTGTGCTTGGGATTCTCAAACCCAATGGTCAATTCCGGCTCTGTTCGGACCTAAGGCAGTTAAACAAACGTGTATACATGTCCGGATGGCCCGTACCATATATTGACCAGAGTTTAGCGCAAATACAGGGATCCAAAATTTTCACTGCTCTGGATTGTGCGCAAGGATATTGGACAATTAAAGTGGATGAGAGGGATCAATACAAACTGGCCTTTACATTTGGAAAGCAACAATATGCATGGACCCGATTACCTTTCGGGTACATAAATGCGGGTCATGAGTTTGCTGTGTTCATGCATAAGGCAATGCCTGATGCCACTGAACGGGGTACCTTATCCTATGTGGATGACATCCTAATCAAAAGTACAACTTTTGAGGAGCATATTGCGGAACTGAGGCATGTACTAACCCAACTAAGAAACGCTGGTGTAAAACTTTCTTTACAGAAGGCTCAATGGTGTCGTACCAAAGTCAATTTTTTAGGTCACGAAATCACTGCCGATGGAATTAACCCACAGAAGAAGAAAGTGGAAGCAGTGATCAACACAAAGTCACCTACAAATACCAAGGAGTTGAGATCCTTCCTGGGCATGATGAACTATTCACGTAAGTTCATAGATAACTATGCCGAGATTACAAAACCTCTTTTGCAGTTGCTGAAGAAAGGAGTAGAATGGGAATGGAGTGAACGTCACGAGCAAGCTGTGAATGAGCTCAAAACCAGACTTATCCAGGCCCCATGCCTTGCCTATCCAGAAGGTGGAAAACCCTTTTACATTGAAACAGGCTTCACCAACAAAAGCGTGAGTGCAGTCCTTTTCCAAAAACAGGACAACCTAAACAAGATCATTGCCTATGCCAGCAAGTCCTTATCACCGGTTGAGGTAAAGTTCAATGACTGTGAAAAAGCATTACTGTCAACTGTGTGGGCTTTGCAATATTTCAGGAGTTTTATCCAGGGCGAAAAGATCATTGTGGAAACCGCACACCAACCCCTGCAATATTTGCAGAGTGATAGAATCAAGGATGGGAATTTATCAAACAGCAGGATAACCGCCTGGACGATGTCCTTAATGGGATGGCCATTGGAAATCAGGTACAAACAAAATAATAAGAATCCAGTTGCTCAAGGATTAGCCGAACTGCATGATTGTTCCAATTCAGGACATGAAGGTGAATTACCACAAAATGATTTCCTGGAAGAGCAATCTTCATCTCCATACAAGTCTTATGAAGAAGAATACTGCAAATCCTTACCATGTGTATATGTTGATGGCTGTTCTTTCCATACCGATATAGGAACTGAACGCACATTGGTTGCAGGTATCGGAATCGTATGGAATAACACATTCCCAGACATGTCCGTCGGATACAAAATTGGTCCCAAAAGTAGCCAGTTCGCGGAGCTCACCGCTGTGTATAAGGCTATACAAATGGCTATTGATTCTGGTCTTAAAGAGTTTGTTATAATCACAGATTCTAATTATGTTCACAGTAGCTTTGTGGAGTACTTCCCTGGATGGAAAAGGTCTAATATGGCAAGAAGTAACAATAAGCCTGTCAAGCATGGTAAAATGTTCTGTAAGATCGACGCGATGGTTACCACCCATGATCTCACCATTTACTGGAAAAAGGTAAGAGGTCACTCAAAATCTCCAGGTATAGATAAGGAGGGGAATGATTTGGCAGATTCCCTCGCTAAACAAGCAGCCATTAATGGAGAAGTTTTGGACGTGGATGACCTCATGGGAACTATCCAAGTGGATGCAATGACAAGAAGACAGGCCCAAAAGGAAACCGAAGCCAATGTGGCCCAATGGAGCCAAGGATTCCCCAAGTGAGGACCTTATCGCGAGTCAAAAGGGGGATCCAGTTATCGGTATGTTTTACAACCACATTGAAGATCCACAGAATTGTCCCGTCACTATGGAAGACTGTGCAGGCAAAGAAGAGTTACGAATTTTGATGAAGGGTAAGTCCCAATTCTCGTTACAGGATGGATTGTTGGTAAGAACCTCAAAGAATGGTATCTCACAATGGGTAGTACCCACAGCATACCGAGGTTTGATGTTACAACACGCCCATGACGCCCCAACGGCTGGTCATCGAGGTGAGAAGTTAACGTATGAATTATTACGGGATTATGCTTATTGGCCTCATATGTTGCAAGACGTTCGCACATATTGTCAAGGATGTTTAATATGCCCTCAATTCCAGCCGCAAGCACCCACTCATCGGGCACCGCTGATGAAAAGAGGGATGTCCATGCCATGGTCAGATATCCAGATTGACTTTATTGGACCAGTAACAACTTCATCAAAAGGCAACAGATATATGTTAACCGTGACTTGTCTATTCACAAAATGGGTAGAATGTTTGCCTTGCAAGACTTGCAGTTCAAGTGTGTGTGCGTCTCTACTCATTAACCACGTGTTTTCCAGGTTCGGTCTTCCCCAACGCATCGAGTCCGATCGCGGAAGTCATTTCACTAGTGAGGTGATGACAAAAACGTGGGAGATACTAGGAGTAAAAAGGAAGCTACATATAGCTTACCGGCCAGCCTCTAGTGGTGGAGTGGAACGCTACAACCAAACAATTGTCAACATTCTAAAGAAATTTGTTAATGAATCCGGTAAGGACTGGGATGTAAAGTTGCCTCTGGTTCTCATGGCCATAAGAGCCACTCCAAGCACAGCAACCAAACTTTCTCCCTTCGAAATGATCACAGGAAGGAAGATGGTGTTACCCCAGCATTTACTCTACCGGACAACAGACCAAAATTTGATAAATGCTTCAACAGCCCATCAGTACATAGAGAATCTACGTAAGCACCTTCAGCATGCTTTTGCATTTGCCCAGAAGAATCTGGAGAAAGCAGCCGTGAGCGCCAAAACCTACTATGATCTGAAGACTACTCAAAAGGAGTACCAAATTTCCGATCAGGTTTATCTCTATAACTTCGCCCGGGATCAGGTGAAGGAAAGGAAGTTCCTGCCTTCCTGGAAGGGACCCTATGTCGTCACTGACAAATTGTCACCTGTGGTCTACAAGATCAAAATTCCAAAGGGGGATGAATTTATAGAGAAATGGGTGCACATTAATCAATTACGTGTTTGTCATCCTAGGTCACAACTTCGCCAAATGGAAGGATTGCCGGATGATGAAGAGTAAAGAGATAACAAGGTTCCAGCTAAAGACGGAAACCCAGGATTGGTATAGTATGAACATACAAATGTACTAACCTATCCTCATGTATTTTCCTCTGTGACTAATTATCTCTTGACTCACTTTGTATCGAGAACTTGCTCTGTCCAAGAAAAGAAACAAGACCAAATCAAAGATGTATGGTAGTATTAACTCTTTTCTTGCAGGAGTGATAAAAAGTGGAAGATGTATGTACTTATATTTGTCATACAATATATTACAGGTGCAAAATGGCACGGAGGGTTGTTGCCGTTATCTACATCGTCCTGATCTTGGGGAAGGAGTTCCAGGCCGAGCCGATTGCTGTACCAGGCCCTTCATCTGGGATCATGCTACAGGATACCACAGGATTCATCTTGACGAATAAGAGGATTCTATCCCAAAAGATCTACGTCAGTTTGGACCCACGTGTCTTCGTCGAGAGACAGTTCAACATTTCTGAGATTTCATCTCCGGAGATAAAGATTTGGTATCAAATGCACATCGGCTATTCCCAAGAAAGAGTTACACAGATCCTGAACAGACAAGGAAAACCATGACCAGAGAACAGTTTTCAACAAGTCGACGACCAAAGCGGTTCATTTCTGCAATTACAGCCGCCATAATCTTTGCCGTAGTGGGCACTGTCATTGCCACCGGTGTATCAGCTGTTAATTCCATCTCCGTTAAGACATTGGAACTTGAGATCGGTTCACTGAAAAGGAACCTAATGAGTATTCATGCAGAGTTGGAGAATCAGAAGAAACATTTATCGGATTTATATTCCGTTGTAGAGGATACTGTCGTTACTACCAACTTACACTCAAAATTATTGACTCATTCAATAAATCTTCAGAAGAGTAATGAACAGTTTAAACAAGAACTTATTTCCCTAAAAGAACGCATTGACTTCCATACTCAAGTCTATCATGATGAAGTACAAAGTGGGATGCAGGACTTAAGGGAAGGACGCATTCCCCTGTATTTTGTTTCTTATGATATCATTCGTAAAATGCTACAACAGGTCAGTGAAGAGAAAGTAGAGGACTTTCAAATGAACTTAGCGTTCAACATGGGGATTGCCATACCATTGTATATTGATCCTATAAAGATGGAAATCTGTTTTCTTCTGTCAATTCCCGTTGTTTCTACAAATAATGTGTTCCAAATGAAAAGAGTTCATAATGTGGGCACTTGGAAAGACAATATCCACGTTAGAATTCAAACTCCTGACATTGTAGCCTATCAGCCCTGGAAACCGGACTGGCTTTCTGTCCCGATTCTGGACAATTGCGTAACATTCCGGGACAACAATTTCCAGTGCGAAGGCGATCCTTTCAATTATGACGCAACTAACGCGTTGTGTGGTCTTGAATATGAGACACATGGATCAGAAAAGTGCCAGGTGACCCTGTCTAAAATCGAGGAGGATAAGGTAGTGAACGCTGTTTTGATACAAGACAAGTGGCTTGTTAGTACCCGTTTACCAGATATGACTGTTTTTTTCAAATGATCATGTGATGGTGAAAGTCATTGCCCTACCTTCTCGTGTCTCCATTGTAAAAGTGCCCCGTAATTCCAGGATTATGATTGGAAACCGTACTCTATATCCGGTCGACATAGGGGACGTTGAGGGGGAAGTGGAGAGTATTGATGCCTTCCAAAACCAAGAGATTACCATAAATCCAGATTTAAAATTTCTGCTAGACAACAAGCCTAGCCACACAGTCCGCATGGTAATCAGGAAGGATAACGTCACCATGGACACGTTACAGTATTCTGTATCGGACAATGATATGTTACATCCTTCTGTGTGGTCATGGGGGGCGGATTATGTATGGGGTGTGCTGATTGTCATCATTCTGGGATGGTTAAGTTTCCTGACCATCCAAGTGGTGCGTTGGTTAGGATTCTTCAGAAAAACTTTAGCAAAGCTTTGGTTGGAACATTACAAACCGAATCTGCGCACCCGGGTTTTTGAAGAACCCGAATGAAAAGCCCTTTGTGACATTCCAATGTAATCCAACTTCTCTATTGGATTACATCGTAATGAAGGGGGATTTTGTTGTGCTTTTTCATAAGTTTAAACAGTTATACTTACTTATTTTAGTTATAATGGGTATTCATTGCCTTTAAGAGCAATGTTGATTTATATATTCACTGTTTTGTATGGATTTTCATGTAGGCCGAAGTAAGTCCATGAGAAGATTACTGTACTGTTCAAAACTGGTGTTATTGTTACAATATATTATACATTTAGAAAGTTAGAAGATACATCGCACCTGCAGATTCTGAGGCTTTATTGTTTTTCCTATCTGAACATGAATTCCAAAGTGTGAGAATGGTCTAGATGTTCCTCAAAGTATATATTCATGTATCAAAGTTTGTCCCTCAGCCCTGAGACAAGGCCCCAGATGTCAGAGGTGTGAAGTAGTGAAAATATTAGGCATGTATGAGTTAACCCTTAATGGTATGATGCTTATTGCTTATACAACAGTGCCATCTAGGTATAAGCGGTTAATACTACATCAGTAGCAAAATTGCATTCTGGGTAGTATTATGACGCCATGCTCCTTATCAATGCACACACCCCTCCAACAATGATTGGTAAGTTCCAAACTCGGAGGGCGTGTTCATCTGATAAGTTTTGGGTTAAGAAGGAAAAGAAAAAAAAAAAAAAAAGAGAAACAAACATTTGGATTATAGATCTCTGGAAAATCATTTGGATTATCGGGAAAAACTCTTGAGAGCTGGCTGCCCCAAGACTCTGCACATCACTTGACCCTTGGGTAATGTATATTTTGTTTTATGTAGTATTGATCTAAATTAATTGGCTTGATACTTAGCCAGATACCCGCTCATTTGCGGACGTGTAACGTTAGTTGCTACATCCGTATTTTCTCTGATTTCAGTTACGATGCATATAACTGAAAGAAGGGGATAATATTGGAGAAACTCTTTGTTGGGAATCTTTGAGTTCCCTAGTTTTATATCAAGCCAATAATTTATAAGTTTTGTTGCAATACTACCATTATCTGAAAGATTGGTCATCATTTTTGGGCAGAGCAAGGGCTTGTACCTGTCATCTTCTTGATTGAGTTTTCCGCATAATCCATTGATTGTATATCTCTCACAGATTTAAAGCTGTATTGCATACTATTCTTGTGTTGGTTGAGTAGTGTTTTGTTGGTATCATATAGTGGTGAATTCTGGGTACTGCATATCATTGTATATTATTGAAATTTATATTGATTCATTTTCGTTTGTATTTTAACCTATTGTATAATAAACCATTTATATTTTTGCATAGACGCTTGTACCCTGTTTTACTGATTGCACAAAATAATCAGGTTCTTGATTGAACTCTTTAAGATGTTTATGTCCATCTAACGGGTCAATATAGTTTGCATAATTTTTCTTTTGACCCGATAATTTTTTTTTTATATTGATATAAAGCATTTGCTTTATATACCCGACAACATGTCTCCGCCATTAGAGTCTCTCACGCATGGCTCCGCCATTAGTCTCTCACGTATGGCTTCTCCGTTTAAATTTTACACACATAACTCCGCCATTCGTGGCCGGCTGCGTGGTCCCACAACAAGTAAGTTCCATGTCTTTTTCTGCCTTCGGACCCACTTGCATGGCTTGGTCATCTGTGGCTCACAATACAATACTTGTGGTGGCTCACACGCATGGCTTGTGCCATTAGAGTCTCACTCGCGTTATTGTTTTCCCTGACTTTTATTTGGGTTGTTGGGTTTTCATTGTTTTCTTTATAAACAGTCATCCCAAGCCTGCCTTTGCGGACATCATCTTCTCCCAGGCATGCTTACTTCATCTACAAACTTGGGCCGAGGGTGTTGGTGTCTGTCCTAAGTCCTGGGTATCGGCCGTCTTCCAGTAGGAGGTACAGTAATAAGGCGCAGTTTACGAAGTCTGTCATGTCAAGTCCTATCACGACTACAGGCGCAGCATACATAGTTTATCACGACTTTAAGCTTATTTTCTGTCACAACTGCAGGTATTATGTGTACGTTCTGTCCTTATTACAGGCAACATTAGCTTGTTAATCGAAATAGCCATGTATTCCTGTGTATGGTTCCCCAGGCCTGGTGAGTTTACACATTTAACTTAATTTACTACTGCAGTAAGACAGAAGATGCCATGTTCTAACTTTTGGGCCCTTAATATAAAGTGTGGTCTGGGGAATAAGTAGAGGAAAGTATTTTGCCACCAGGAACAGTTGGTGCCTGATCAGGGCCCTTGGCGGATGGTTGGAGTTCATCTAGGCCTTCCAACAGATTCACCATTGTTTGTTTCAGTCTGCAGCTCTCAGGATTCAGACCTTCTCGTTATAGGGTCATATGTTAGTCAACATAGGAGTAAATCGTTCCTGGTTACCGTCCACTCTTTCAATCGCATCAGCATTTACCATCTCCAAGAACGATGTGGTGGTGCACATAACAAAAAGGTAAGGTAGATGGAAGTCACTGATATATACGGTATATTCCGCACCTTCATCGTGAAAGATCTTTTCCGTTCAAAATCTGGTGTCGTAACGGTATGTATATATTACTCTAAACTATGGTCTGCTCTTTTTGGCCCCTTTAGGCTGCCCTACCACAACAGTTATGGCATAACTCTACTGCTTGTTGTAGATAGGTTCACCTTTCTGATAGCCGATCTGACCACAAGTATTAAGCAATGTATTGCTGCATTTGTGGGAGGGGAGGCTGATTACAAGGCTAATTATACGCACCTGTGGGCCAGGCTGGCTGATTACTAGGCTATTTACAGGCACCTGTGGGCCCCGGCTAACGCTGATTCAGCTGATTTCACCCACCCACACCTTCTTACAGTCACTTCTCATTAGGGTGGCCCCTTTAGGCTGCCCTACCACAGCAGTTATGGCATAACTCTACTGCTTGTTATAGATAGGGTTAGATAGGTTAGGTTCACCTTTCTGATAGCCGATCCAACCACAACTCCTGTTTAAAGTGTGCGCATCCTAAAAATATCAGTGACATCCAGTGCACTATTTCTGTAGATGGTGTCCCATATGGATAGTAAAATTATCCGTACCACATCTAATGTTTAAAGTGTGCGCATCCCTAAAATATCAGTGACATCCTGTACACTTTTTCCGTAGACACTGCAAACTGTGACATTTTTTTGCACATACAGTTCCAAATCCTACGCTACTGTATGTGTGACATACTTGCAAGCATTATCACATTTAAAATGAAGAAGGCGAACAGTAAGGGAGGGGGAAGTGGCAGTGATGCTGATGGTGCACACAGAGGCCGTGGCCCTGGGAGCGGAGAAACTGTGCCTGCTGCTAGAGCACAAGAAAAACTATCATCCTAGATACCTAGCTTCATGTCCTAGTTTGCAGGGCGGCACAGGTGGTCGGTTGGATTGCAGCAGATAATGCTTCCAGTCGGTTAAGCACCACCCTGTTTTCCACTAAGTCCAGTCTCAGTAGCCAGGAGTCTGGTCAACACAATCCTCCTTCCTCCCACCAGTCTTGCCAAACAAGTCATCCCACACTTTGATTTTCCGAGGACCTTTTTTCATCGCCATTACTTGATTTGGCCCTCTCACCAAGCACGCTTGAAGAGGGACATGAGATCTTGTGCCCTGATTCCCAACCTTTTGAACATCCACAGTCACAAGAACATGACGGTGGGGAATGGCAATTAGTGTTTAATGAGGTGGATGATGATGAGACACAGTTGCCAATGAGTCAACCGCAATTGCTGTCTTAAGACATTGATAGGATGAGACGCTGTTGTCAATCACTGAGGTTGTGGTTAGGTCAACAAATCAGGAGGATGATCAGAGTGAGGAAGTGGAAGAGGAGGTGGTGGATGATGAGGTCACTGACCCAACCTGAGAAGGTTAAATGCCGAGCAAGGACAGCAGTACAGAAATGGAGGGATCTGCAGAACCGCAACAGGCTGGAAGAAGCAGTGGCAAAAGTGAGACGGCGGGCCACACCAGACAGGCCCGCAACTGTTCCACAGAGCAACCCCATTTTCCTGACGGCACACTGTGTGAACATTGTGGAGGCCGGGAGCGAGGCGCACCCTGGGATGGCACAGCTGCTACCTATAGGCAAAGATTGCGGGCCCTACGTCAATCAGGGTTTCCGCCAGCACCTACATTAGTGTCTCCAACCCCCACTTCTCCTCCTCCCCCTACTTCTCCACTTCCACCTCTGAATTATCCGCATGCAGCACCAGTCAGTCATCAGTTAGTAGCTGGAAGCAGTGTAGCACTGCAGTGGGGAAGTGTCAACAGGCCGTGCTGATATGCTTATGGGACAAACAGCGCTGCTGCTATCTATTGGAGCACGGCTCTCTAGGCAGGGTGCACTTGATGCAATTCTTGACCCTAAAGCCATAGAGTGTGTATGTGATGCATGAATGGAGCCAAAATATACTGGCTATAGGTGTGTGGATTGAGCCAAAATATACTGGCTATGAGTGATTGTGTTTAGCCTTGATATACTGGCTTCAGGTGCAGGGTTGTGACGTATACACTGGCCGCAGCTACACACAAAGGCTGATCAGATCACTGTACTACATTATAGTGTGAACATGTCCCTTGAGACTTTATCTATGTAGAGACAGTGCGATCAACTGTGTGTAGCATCACGCGACCTATGAACCAAGTGGCGCAACCGCACCTGTATATATATACACATCTAATAGAATCACCGGCTAGAAACACACTAGAGTCCATTTACACTGAGTCCGTGCTCCAATTTTGGACTTGCATATTAACAACTACCAGCTAGCAAGCCAGTTTTTTAGTCCAGTCTCTCAATTGTACATAGGATTTATTTATGACCGTCCTCTGTGCATTTGTGAAACTAGTGCCTGATGGTCACAGACTGTGACATATAGGCTTTTTGCCCCCTTTTAAACAGACTATAATAAAGGTTTGTTTTGTTTATTTTTAAACGTTCATCCGGCTGTGAATTTATTACAAACAGCACATCGCCACAGAGCTGTGGCAGGGGATAAGAGACCAGACTGAGCTGTGGCTCTCGCCACTCAACCTAGAACCAGGCATGATTGTGTCTGATAATGGCCGTAACTTGGTGGCGGCTTTGGAGCTAGGCAACCTTAGACATATCCCATGCCTTGCCCACGTATTCAACCTTGTGGTTCAGCAGTTTCTCAAAACCTACCCCAATTTGCTTGAGCTACTGGTGAAGGTGCGCCACGTGTGTGCACATTTTCGCAAGTCAACGACAGCTTTAGCCGGTCTGTCAATGCTGCAGCAGCGCTTGAAATTGCCTGCTCACCGATTGTCGTGCGACGTGAGCATGCGCTGGAACTCTACGTTCTACATGTTGGCCAGGCTTTGTAAGCAGCAGAGGGCAATAGTGGAATACCAGCTGCAACATGGTCTTCGCCTTTCCAGTCAGTTTCCGCTATTCACAAGCGAGGAGTGGGCATGGATGTCTGACCTCTGTGAGGTTTTAAGAAACTTTGAGGAATCAAAAGATGGTGAGCGGTGATAACGCTATTATTAGCACAACCATCCCACTTCTGTGTCTACTCAAACGCTCGCTGCTCACAATTAAGGACAATGCTTTGCATGTGGAAAATGGGGAAATGGGGGAAGACATTACACAGAGTGCTAGCCAGACCACCCTCAGTTTGTCTTCTCAGCGCGAATTGGACGATGAAGAGGAGAAGAAGGAGCAGCAGGAGACTGTTGCCTCTGCTACAGAGGGTAGTACCCATGGAAGTTTAATTCCATCTGTTCAGCATGGGTGGGCAGAAGAGGAAGAAGAGGATGAGGAGATTAAAAGTGATCTTCCTGGTGACGACAGCAAAGTCTTGCCTGTTAGTACTCTGGCACACATGGCTGACTTCATTTTAGGCTGCATTTCCTACGACCCGCAAGTTATACGCATTCTAGACAACAAGGATTACTGGTTGTTGACTCTTCTCGACCCCCACTACAAATAGAAATTGTTATCTCTCATTCCTCTGGTGGAGAGGACGAGCAAAATGGTGCAATACCAGAAGATCCTTGTTGAAGAATTGCTCCAAAAATTTCCATCTGACAATTCTGGCGCCAGAGTCCATAGTTCCTTGGCCACCAAGAAGGGGAGACAAGGGGAACACAGCAGTTCCAACAGAGGCAGGGCAACACTCTTCAAAGCAAGGGACAGTTTCATGACACCCCACCAGCACCCTCACCCTGATGCGCAGCCTACTGTCACAAGAAGTGAAACATTTTGGAAGATGGTGAAGAAGTACATAGCAGACTGTGCCAGCGTCCTCGATGATCCCGCAGTGCCTTACAACTACAGGGTGTCCAAGCTGGACACTAGTGATGAGTGGGAGGTGCCATATTCGATACCTCGATAATTTACCATATTTTCGCGAATATTCAATTGGATATTCTTCTTATACTCGTCGAAATCGAATATTCGTCATTATTCTATTTATCGTGAATAATATGCAATTTCATTATTCGCTTACTGCGATTTTAACTCTATAAGGCAACTTTCCTATTGGTTGGCTATAGCTATGGCTAATATATGTATTACGAATATTTGCTATATTGCTATAACTTTATATTTTAGAATATTCGTAATATTCTAAAAAACGAAGTTATAGCATTATAGCGAATTTTCGTGAAATACACATATAGACTGCAATTTAGCTAATATAGTGCTATAATCTTTTTTTTATAGTCTAATTTTTTTGTCTCTTCTAAACTTCAGATTTGGAAAACATTGACACTGTTTAAAAAATACTATAGCACTATATTGGCTAAATTGCAGTCTATATGTGTATTTTATGAATATTCGCTATGATGTTATATAATCTTGTTTTAGAATATGACAAATATTCTAAAAAAAACTAAGTTATAGCAATATAGCGACTATATTCATTATTTAAAATATTCATCACCATGGGAATGCCTGTGGGCTAGAATATACCATCGGATCTTAGTTTTCACGATCTCAGGGAAAACTCAATTCCAATGGTATTTTCTAACCAACAGGCGTTCCCATGGTGGCGAGGACGCTTGTCGGGGAGGAGTATGCGAACAACTGTACAGATTGGGAAAAAAAGGCAAATATTGTAAATAAGGAATAAGTTTCCTTTATTGCTATATATTAGTTTTTTAGAATATTCGTCATTTTTTTTCCATATGAAAACATGTTTCCTTCTTGCTTAAGTTGCTTGTGGGTCAATGACTCATTGACCCACAAGAAAGTAGCAGGGAGGAATCATGTTTTCAGATGTAAAAAAAAAATGACGAATATTCAACATACAGTAGTGAATATATAGCACTATATTCAAAATATTCGCAAATTAGCGAAGTTGCGATATCCGCGATTAATATTCGCTATTCGAATACTCGTGCTCAACACTGCTGGACATGTGGCACGAACTAGCGCTCTACTCCTTGAAGTTGCTGGCCTGCCCTGCCGCCAGCGTTTTGTCTGAGCTGGTATTTAGTGCTGCAGGTGGCATTATAATAGATAAGCGTATCCACCCGTCAACTGAAAATGCTGACAGGTTGACTCTAAGAAAAATGAACAAGGCCTGAAATGACCATGACCTCGACTCCACCAGAGAAAAGCGGCTGAACATAAAGGCACTTTAAATGTGTTGTTTATAATGTACTGAATACACTGTATTCCCATGCACCCCTTCCACCACAAACAAGGGTATATGGTTGAATCTTCCTTTTCTCATCCTCCTCCTCCTCTTCCATCATAACAACATGCTTGTTCGTCACATATAATGCCCTCGCTTATATAAGCTTTGCATATAATTGTTTACAGGGTCAGCTCACATACAGGCCCTCACATATAATTTTTGGGAGGGTCAGCTCAGATGCAGGCCCTTGCATATAATTTTCTAGAGGGTCAGCTCACTAGCAGGCCTTCACCTACAATCTTTTACTGGGTGAGCTTACCAGCAGGCCAGCACATAAAATATTTTACAGGGTCAGCTCACTAGCAGGCCTGCACCTCAAATCTATTACAGGGTTAGCTCACCAGCATGCCCGCACCTCAAATATTTTACAGGGTAAGCTCACCTGAAGTCCCTCGCATTTAATTTTATAGAGTGTCAGCTCACCTGCATGCCTGCACATAAAATCTTTTACAGGGTCAGCTCACCAGCAGGCCTGCACCTCAAATCTTTTACAGGGTCAGCTCACCAGCAGGCCTGCACCTCAAATCTTTTACAGAGTTAGCTCACCAGCAGGCCCACATCTAAAATCTTTTACAGGGTCAGGTCACCAGCAGGGCCTTGCGTATAATTTTTTTTACTGGGTCATCTCACCAGCAGGCCTTTACCTACAATCTTTTACAGGGTCTGCTTACCTGCAGGCACGCACCTGAAATCTTTTACAGGGTCAGCTTACCTGCAGGCTATCACCTTATTATACCTATTAGGTAATTTGCGCGCATGCTGCCTTGCTTGGATGTGGTAGCCATAGCTGTTTCTCATGCTCCCTCTCCGGAATCGAACCATGATTCCCCCATTAACCATGGTCTACATGGTTTGGGCTGAAAATAACATCAAAAGTTGATAGGGCAGACATCCGAATGGATCGTCGTCATCACAGGGACGTGCGATCGTCCCCAGGTTAACTTTAGTCACCAAAGTGGCAGCAGGCCCTCTCCCATAATGTTTTAGTTGGTTAGAACAGCAGGCATTTTCTCCAAATATTTTTGAGGGTCACCAGCAGGCCATCAATCATAATTTGTCAAGGCTGTCCTTTATGTGTAACAAAGGGTGTATTGAAGTGCCGGTTCCTTGTAATTTTTGGCAGCCCTTTCACTTAGTGAATAGGCTTTATGAGTGTAGGAGTCCCACTACATGAACAATTGTACCACAATGTGAATGAGGCCCTCCTTTATGTGATATACAGGTTGTATCGGAGTCCCTCTTACTTGTTATTTTTGGCAGTACTTGCACTTCATATATAAGTAAATATACAGGAAAGAATGTTTCCTATAAATTTTTCCACTAAAATCGAAATTTTTCTTTAGGTGGCATATTATTGTCAGTCTGTAAAAGTGGAGCACTATTCGAACAACATCGTTCCCAGCAGTGACCTCCGAGTACAAGATGCTTCCAGACATCCTCCCCATTTCAGATCCATTTCGGTGGTGTTTTCATCAATTTCTGACATTTTCCTATGAACCAGAAACCCCCCCCTCTTCAGAGCAGGGGGTACCTAGTTTACTGCTTGGGTTCTCCCATTGACTTCCATTATACTTGGGTGCTTGAGCACCAGAATATTCTAATGTGTTGGGCCTGAGCACCCGGGCAATTGAGCACTACGGTGCTTGATCAACAGTAGACCCAAGATCTTTAACTACATTTTTTTCTCATTTTTGTCTGCTGTGGAGAATAAATGTCTGCTGCTGGTTTGAATAAATTGTAGGAGATATGTGATCTGCACACTAATTCCTTTGTGGGAAGCGAGTGCACGTGGAGGGCATTGGCCAGTTTCCAGGTATAGAGAAACCATGGCACTCCTGGAGAAATTTTTCAATGCTTATTTATTCATTAAGTAATAGACATACTTCATGTATCATACAGCAAATCATATTCAGAGCTATTTCTCACATTTTAGCAAGCCACATATAGTATCTGAACATTTCAGTAATCTTTGTGATCTTTGTCAACGGTATCTGCAATATATAAATATATATATATATATATATATATATACATACATACACACAGTATATTGTGGGGATTGGCTCTTGTAGTTAGGACTAGCGAATGCAGTATAGAGGCAAAGTACACAGTTTTTTAACTAAACAGCGGTGATTATTCACACATTGGTGTATAACAAAATGCAGATAAGGTGTATCACTAAACGCAGATGGCTTGGTTTTTGTTCACACGCAAGGAAAGTCAATAAACAATAAAAGTCACCTTTTCCCCTGGGTTTTATTCACACCCTGTTAACCGTTCAGCCTCATCAAGTCCAAAGGTGGCCAGTTCGCCTTTAGAGGGGCCTGAGTCCTCCAGCCCAGCTCAAACCTCAAATCCCAGCACAGCCCTCAGTTCACAGCACACAGACTCCTGAGCTCAACTGTCAGAGGGAGGTAAATCCACCACCCCTGGCAGTTCTGGCTGGTAGTGATGGACAAACATCGTCCGGGACGGTTCGCGAACGCGATCAGATAAGGTGTATCACAAAATGCAGGTGGCTTGGTGTTTGTTCACACACAAGGAAAGTCCATAAACAATAAAAGTCACCTTTTCTCCTGAGTGTTAATTCACACCCTATTAGCCCTTCAGCCTCATCAAGTCCATAGGCGGCCTGTTCTCTTTTAGAGGGGCCTAAGTCCTCCAGCCCGGCTCAAATCCTAGCACAGCTCTCAGTTCACAGCACCCAGTAAGAGCCGTCCTGGTTCAGCTATAACAGCCATGAAAAATCTTTAGGTGTCAATTAGCAATAGCTGCTGCTGACACATAAAATACTGGATCCTACTTGACTGAGGCCAGGAACCTCGGTGACACATATCTTCCATCCACGATGATTCCAGGTACCTTCTTACAATATATATATATATATATATATGAATAAATAAATCAGGGAGCACCGCTGTAAATCAAGCAAATGCTGGAGTGCCAGCAGCTGAAGGGAGATCCCTGAAGCCCAAAAATAAAAAAAATAAAGAAACTCTGCGGCACTTCCGTGAATGTGCATTTATTCACCCGTTATCATGCAACGTTTCAGTCCTCTCAGTGGGACGATTCTCAACTGTAACCACTGCTTGAAAATAGTTCCACTGAGAGGACGGAAACGTCGCATGATACCGGGTGAATAAACGGACATTCATGGAAGTGCAGCAGTTTCTTTATATATATATATATATATATATATAAAGACAAAAATTGGACTGCACTCCAAAGGACTTTTCAATGAGTCAGTGTGCTTTATTCACCCATCCAAGTGGCACAGAGCGACGTTTCGGCTCATACATGAGCCTTTCTCAAGCCAGAGAAAGGCTCATGTATGAGCTGAAACGTCGCTCTGTGGCACTTGATGGGTGAATAAAGCACACTGACTCATTGAAAAGTCCTTTGGAGTGCAGTCCAATTTTTGTCTTATACAAGTGGGTAAGCACATATTGCCATACACCCTTTTTTTCCTCTTGGATGGTGCTGCTGGTGGTTTTTCTTTTATATATATATATATATATATATGTAAATAGTAAAGAGGATATAGACAGTATGAATAAGTCTGGAGTAGAGGGTAAGGAGGGATATACAGGGTTGTCCAGATGAAGAAATATGAAAATCAAACAATTTATTGTTACTATATGCAAGGTTATTTAGGTGGTAGCGATGAGCGAATTTTTAAAAATTTCGAATTGGCAGTTCGCAGATTTTTATTTTCTTTATTTGGTTCCGAATAAATTTGTGGCAAATTACATTAAAAAAAACTGCTATTTCCTGGCTGCAGAGAGACTTTATAGTGGTGTATAATACTGTGCCTTGCAGTAACATGCATAGGGAGTCTGCTTTGGTAGTGGAATAATACTGTGAGTCCATATGACATGCAGATGACAGGAGTCGCATTTAGAATCACTGCACACTTCACTTATTTGGGCGATCATGAGGGCCAAAACTGATAAAATAACTTTAGATCGATATTAGCACCAAGAAGCGCACTCCTTTTACACCATCATCAGCTGATTCCACATAGATGTCTACAGACCCTGTTTTATTAAACGCTTATATAGGTAGAGCCCCCCCGACAGAGTGGAGAGGGTGTCAGCAGTAAGTTTGTGTTTGACATCACTGATTATTTTGCCCTTCCTCTGATCCATCAGAACAATAACCCACAAAAAAATGATCTTGTCTGTGGAGCATCCACCTTCACTTGGACAGCATTTGGTCAGTAATCCATCAGTATTGCTAAAGCCCCCCCCCCAAAAAAAAAACAGGAGTGGACCCAAAACAGAGATGACACATTAATGAAATATTTGCATTTCTTCTGTGTTTTCTACCCACGCCTGCTTTTGGCTACCAAATCACAAAACCTATTTTATTTTATTTTTTGAACGGGGAGAAAAAACTACGTTCATTTAACAAACAGGATGTTAACACACATAAAATACAACACAGAAGTGGCAAAACCACAAGATTTAAAAGACAAACTAGAAAAACAAAGTGCTTCATCAACAAGAATGCATTGACGACCAGTGTCGGGGTGAGAAGAGCGGGAGGCAAGTACAGGTGAAACTCAAATTAGAATAATGTGCAAAGTTCATTTTTATTTTAGTAATGCAACTTAAAAGGTGAAACTAATGTATGGGATAGACTCATTACATGCAAAGCGAGAGATTTCAAGCCTTTGTTATAATTTGGGTGATTATGGCTTACAGTTTATGAAACCAAAGTCACAATTTTGAGGTACCCTTTGCTCAGGGGGTATCGATTAATTAGCTGACTAGAGTGTGACACTTTGAGCCTAGAATATTGATCCTTTTCACAAAATTCAAATTTTAAGCTGCATTAAAGCAACTCCTTTTAATTTGCATTACTGAAATAAATGGACTTTTGCACGATATTCAAACTTTGCGAGTTTCACCTGTAAATGTCTTTGGTAACACCTCCAATAGATAGTCCTCTGTGTACGTCCCGCAGAACCAACTTCTCCACACAATCCAATCCTCTGTGCTTGCTTTAGTGAGTGGAGGATTTGATGAAATCTGTATGAGCGCAGCCAGTGGATCTCTGTCCTTTCCTTTGAGTCCAGGTAAACAGGAAAATTTCCTCCAAGGGGGTGCACTGCGGTATTTTTATTTTAGACAAGCTTTGCAGTGCAGACCATCGATGTGCAGATGTCAAGCTTCCTGGAGGATACCCCGAGCTGTGAAAATGACTTCTCCTTTGTGCCAATGACCTACTTCTGGCGGTTAACACCCCATCGGTTGGTGTTTGCATATCTTAGTGATAAATGGTGTTCCTGTTCACTGACTGTAAACAGAGATATTGCCAGAAAAATGTATCAAACTCTGCCGCCATCTTTCTAGGCGCCACGTCTCCAGTCCCCTGACCAGTCAGATTTACCAGCATCTGTTCCAGGACATGAACCAGTGGAATGACATTGTTCATCTCTAGTCCTGGCAACTGACAAATAATGTGGCCTCCTCAAAGGGCCTGAGCAAACAGCAGGTGTCACGCATGAGCTGCCACTGGCTGACATCGAAGTTACACTAGGGATGACTCCTGTCCGCTTGGGTCATCAAGAAATCGTTTATGGCTTTTCTCTGTTCTTACAGTCGGTCCAACATATGGAGGGTGGAATTCCAATGGTTGGAAACGTTGCATATCAGCCTATGTTTGGGATGCCGTTCTGCCTCTGCAGCTCAAGGATCGTGTGTTTTGAGGCGTGTGAGTGGCTGAAGTGCATTCAAAGTTTCCTGGCCATTTTTAGGATGTCTTGCAAATGGATGGAAGACTTCAGGAACCGCTTGACAACCAGATTGAACACGTGTGCTATGCAGGGCGCATGGCTCAGCCATCCTTGATGCAGCGCTGACACCATTTTCTTCCCGTTGTTGGTCTCTATGGTTCTGATTTTCAGTTATCGCGGAGAAAGCCAGGATTACATTTCTTGCTGAAGGACACGGAGCAGTTCCTCCCCTGTGTGACTCCGTTCGTGAGAGTGATGAGAGGGGTTGCACATGGCTTGCATACACTACATGCCTCCAGCATAATTCTTGGATTTTTACATGAAAATAATGTATTTGGTGTAAATCGCAAAGGGGCATATTTGGAGACATTGACTTCACAAAAGATACAGTGCAGCGGAGTTTACTTAAAAATTTCAATACTGCGTAATTCATCCCCATACAGCAAAAGGATGTACAGTCACCCATCAATTTTCCCCCAAAAAATCCTGTTTCACATAACACATTTCATCACTATGTAATTCGGCCCATACCGCATAAGGAGGTGTACATTCACCCATACATTTTCTGAAAAAAGCCAGTGTCACATAAAGAATTTCACCACTAAGTAAGTTGGTCCATATAGCAAAAGGAGATGTGCACATTCATCCATACATTTTCGGAAAAAAAGACAGTGTCACATAAAGAATTTCACGACTAAGTACTTCAGTCCATACCACAAAAGGAGGTGTACATTCACCCATACATTTTCAGAAAAAGGGCCAGTGTCGCATAAAGAATTTCACCACTAAGTTAGTCGTTCTATACCACAAAAGGAGGTGTACATTCACCCATACATTTTTATAAAAAGAGCCAGTGTCACATAAAGAATCTCACCACAATGTAAGTCATTCCATACCGCAAAAGGAGGTGTACAGTCACCCTTACATTTTCCAAAAAAAAGCCAGTGTCACAAATTTCACAGCAAAAAGGGCTTTACCACGTATAACTGCACTGCTGAATGGCAAGTAGGCCCTTAATTAGCTTTCATACGCTACATGCCTCCAACATAATTCTTGGATGTCTACATGAAAATAATGTATTTGCTGTAAATAACGAAAGGGGCATTAACCACCTCTATTTTCTTCCCGCTGTTTACTGCTCCTTAATTAAAATTAAAATTGGGGCAACCAGCTTTAGCTTCCTCTGATGTGTATGTCTACGGAGTCCTTTTGTTATGGCTTTGCACATGGAGCAAGATTGTTACGCACAATTCTGATGGAACTCCTGATCTTAAGAAACTGGACTTGGACTCCAAAGAGGCTCTCCTGTCATGTCTTGTGTGCTGTGGAGATCGTATGCAGACAGAGCAGATACAAACACATGAATGTTTTCAACTTAGTGAGGCTGCTTGATTTAATTGTGAATAGATGGTAAAGGCAAAGTCTGATGGTGTGTTGTCATCAGCATTTTAATTATGTTTACTGCAGGACCCACAACGAAATAATTTGGGCCATATCACAAAAGGAGGTGTACAATCACCCATAAATTTTCCTGAAGACAAATTGGTTGCAATACAAATTTTCACCAAAGAAAGGATCATGGAATTTTGTTCATACAGAAGAAAGTCTACTATCACATATGAATTTTCCCAAAAAAAGCCTGTTTCCCATAAAAAATGTCACCACTACGTAATTCGGTCCATATTGCAAAAAGTGCTTCACCACATATAACTGCACCGCTAAATGGCAATAAGGCCCAATTTTTTTTCTAGGTTTACACAAAAGGCTTTTCAACAGGTAAGTGCAATGATGAAAGGGGAATATATTTGTATTTTGCCAGTAATACACAGCAAACTGGGCTGTAAAATATCTCACTGCACCGCTGAACAGCAATTAAGCCCAATTTTTTTTCTATTCCTACACAAAAGAGTTTTCAACAGATAAGTGCAACAATGAAAGGCAAATATATTTGTATTTCCCCATTAACACATGTCAAACTTGGCTATACAATATCTCACTGCACAGCTGAACAGCAATTAGGCCCAATTATTTTATTTTTTTACACAAAGGCTTTTCAACAGATAAATGCAACGATGAAAGGCAAATATATTTGTATTTTGCCAGTAATACACGGCAAACTGGGCTGTAAAATATCCCACTGCACCGCTGAGCGGCAAATAATTTTTTTTCTTTTTCCACTTATACACGCAAAAAAGGGATTTAAAACAGATAACTGCACCGCTAGCTGGCAAACTTTTTATTTTTTCCCCACTAATACACACAAAAAAGGGCTTTAAAACAGATAACTGCACCATTGAGTGGCAAATTTATTTTTCCTTTTTCCACTAATACACGCAAAAAAGGGCTTTAAAACAGGTAACTGCACCGCTGAGCGGCAAATATATTTTACTTTTGCCACTAAAACATGACAAAATATGTAATTTTAGCACTTCACCACACAACGGTTAATAAGCCATTTTTTCCCACTAATACAAGCCAAAAAATGCTTTCGAACATATAACTGCTCCGCACTAGGGCAAATAAAACGTTGAAATATTTCCTTGTAATAAACCCTGTTAATGCCTGTATCTAACAGCACTTGCACTCTAAAAAGAACTGGAATTACAGAGCTGTATAATGGCAATTTGGATCCCCAGTCAGTGCTGCAAGGTCGCCGAATGAACCCTGTTCAACATAAATGCCGTAGATTGATTCCTCCCTATCCTTTCCCTACACCTTGAATAATCTTTCCCTGCACTTGTAAATCGTTATTTTTTTTGCACTATGACTCTTTCCTATCACTGTCCCTAGTGCCTACTGACACGTCTCTCCCTGTACTAATTACACTGGTGAATGGCAGAATCTAAGATGGCTGTCGTATTTATAGGGCTGTGACATCACAGGCCTGGCTGGCTGCTGATTGGCTGCATGCTTATCAGTATGGGTGATCCCGCCTTCCCATAGTTCCTTTCTCCATGTCCTCACATGGGCAGCAGCCATTTTAGGAAAAATGTGATTCGTTACCACAAAGCGCGAGGAAATTCGCATTTACTCATCTCTAATGGTAACCTAATTGTGACTATATTAAGAGGTTGTAATACATTATTTAGTAGAACCAAAGTAAATTATTAATTAAGTAATTGGAGTATAGTTGCTATAGAATTGCTAGTTCCAAAGAGAGAGGTTGGGAAAAAGTAACGTCCTGAGCCTGTGGTCTATATCAGGACATGGGTCTATGGAGGTGTGTAACAGAATGTAATAAGTAATGGCATGTATGATGAAATAATGAGCAGATTCTAAGGTGGTCAAGAGTCAGGCTACCATGCCTGCGCCGTCCATTTTAGTATTAGGCGCAGGCGCAATGAGTGAAGGACAGCAGCAGGCCCCATAGAAGTAAATGGGGCTGCGTGAAAATTGCAAGCTTCCGCAAGCATATGCGGATGTGGTGCAATTTTCACACATGGTTTCTAGGTGATAATCGGGATGAAGAACTGATCATTATTATTTTCCCTTTTAACATGGTTATAAGGGAAAATAATATCATTCTTAATACATAATGCTAAGTAAATTTGGGATGGAGGGGTTAAAAAATAAAAAATAAATGATTAAACTCACCTCATCCACTTGTTTGCGCTGCCCGGCTCATCTTCTTTCTTCTTCTTTGATGACCTGGGAGGAAAAGGACCTTTGGTGACGTCACTGCGCTCATCACATGGTCCATCACCATGGTGATGGCCCATGCGATGGACCATGTGATGAGCGCAGTGACGTCACCAAAGGTCCTTTTCCTCGAAGGTCATCAAAGAAGAAGAAAAAATATGAGCTGGGCAGCGCGAAAAAGTGGATGAGGTGAGTTAAATTATTATTATTTTTTTTAACCCCTCCATCCATAATTTACTTAGCATTCTGTATTAAGAATGCTATTATTTTCCCTTATAACCATGTTATAAGGGAAAATATTAAAAGCTCCAGAATACCTAACCCAAACCCGAACTTCAGTGAAGAACTCCGGGTTTGGGTCTGGGTACCACATTCAGTTTTTTTCTCACGCGCGTGCAAAATGCATTGCACTCACACGGAAAAAACGGAATAACGCAACGCAATCACATACAAAACTCACCCCACTAACTCTCCGGTTACTTCAGGGTGAATGTTTGTGGTTTCATGGGGGATACCTTGTCGTTGTCTTTTTCCTTATGTATCGTGTGTGTGTGGTGTTAGTTTGTCTACCCCGTCTGTCTTTTTTACATGTCTATGCATAGGTTTTTTGGGAAAATACTCTGTGCCGGGGGTTTCATAATATGTGCAGATATCTTCAATCATGATGTATAGCCCTAATGTTATTAATTGTACTGTGATTTCCATGAAGTACTTGTGCATGTTGTCGTATGTTATACCTCAATAAAATGATTGAACAACAAAACTCACCCCACTCGCAGGCAAAATCGCATGATTTTCCCGCGATGCACCCGTATCCTATCCGGCCCTCACACACGACGCACATGTGAAAGAGGCATTAGAGGTGCTATTTTAGGGGATGTGTCATCAGGACACGACCTACTGTTTAAATCAAGTTTTTATATTAACCTCTTCCTGACATCCATAAATGTACAGAAGATGTCAGGTCTCAGGAGATGTACACGCACCATAGGCAGCAGGTGACTGTTGTTTTACATAGCAGATTCCAGTAGCAGAGTCCTACATCAGAGACAACTCTGATCATGGACTTTTAACCTCTCAGATGCCATGGTGACCATGGCATCTTAGTGTTTATTTATCAGGAGTACAGAGCTTCTGCTAACCAAACTCCCCCCCCTTCCCCCTCAGTAACAAGATTGCAGGAGCTTTTTGATTGCTATGGCAGCCTGGGGCCTTCTCAAGGTTTCACAGCCTGCCATAGTAAAGATCCTATGACACAATGGCTGTGGCAAGATTAATAGGAATGCTTAACCAAATCAGTATATGGTATAGGCAATTTAATGATCACATGTTGAAAAATATAAAAAATTGAAAACCGTTTTTTTTTATTTTGTTTTCTATCATAAGCAACACTTTTTTTCAATATAGTAAACTAAATTGGCTATGGATAGATGTTTCTGATCCAAATATTGTCAGCAGAATATCAAGATGCTAATTTAAAATAAAGTCCAACTGGAAAGCCTCAAAAAATCTGAATATTGTACAATGACTATTAAGAGGTGGGATGCTAATAGAAATTTCGTTGTAACAAAAATAAACTTTTTGTTTACTGTGATTAATAAAATGGTTGCCAGGGTTGTAAAGAAGGTGTGGAAAATAAACTATTTCCATAGCACACTCAGAAATTTTCAAACTCTCTGAGGTAATAAAGATATCAAATTGTTGGATTTATCTGAAGAACATGTAAACACTGAAACCTGCCAAAATTTTTATTTTTCCATTTAGGCTTCATTCCATTGTGCATTTCTCTATCACACAAAGCAATAAATTGCTTTTCAATTCTCAATAAAATGTAAATTACTTGCTTTGTATTTTAACAACCAGTTTGTTGCTTGCTAGTCTATCAGTCTTTTCAACAATATAAATTTTACATGAATCATAAGCAGTTTAATTACATTGTCCTACAATTGATATTTAAAGTAATTTTAATATTCCCTTTGGAAGAATATTTCCGGACAGAGGGAACTGAAAATACTGTACAAATGAAAGGTATTGTCAAAGTTACATAAAAACTAGGCAACCCCTGTAAAATAACAAATTATTGGATTCTTACATTTTCTCCACTATTTGTTTGAGAATTGCACTTCGGTCCTTGCTCTGCTGACATCATCATCTTGGCTATAGTAGCGATGTTCAATACACAAGTCACCACTGCAGCCAAATCGCTGGCCTCAGCTGTGCACAGGACAGCTCTGCTGTCAGGATAATAATTAAAGTCACACAAAGACAGATATTTCAGCCCTAAACTGCCCAGACCCACTATACCTACCTACTTGCTTGTTCATTCTAGGTAGTAACCCACAACTGGACGACAGTCCCTATACTGCAATTTGTGAAGGATGTCACACAAACCGGGATAAACAGACAAACGCAATGAGAATGGAAGTAGGAAAAAAGGCTCAAAAGCCAGACAGTCAACCTAGAACAAGTACACCTGAGGCAAACAAGAAAACCAAAACACAACAAAGAGTTAGGTCCAGGTGATCAAATACGATACCAGAATGATAGAAGCCAAAACCTAGGCCTCAAGTCCAATCCAGAAATCTAAGCCAGGGCAGTCTGAAATAATTACTATGACCAAAGGATGGAAAATTCATAGCCACCCGCTTACTACAGATGCCGGCATTTTATCCTAAGGAAGAGGCAGCTCATGCCGGCCTGCTAGTGCACTGAATGGAGATGCAGCCCACGCACCCTGATTTTCGGGAACCCTAGTGCACATCCTTATTGGCCTGGGGCTCCAACGTCAATATTCGAATATTCGTTAGGAGTTGTGTTGATTGCGAATTTTCATAATACGAATTATCGAAATGCGAATTTTCATGGTGCGAATTTTCATAATGAGAATCAATGAGATCGCTAAAACTCAGATCCGATGGTATATTCTAACCCCCAGGCGTTCCAATGGTGACAGGTACGCTTGTCTGGGAGAAGTATGCCAAAGTGGAACAACTACAGATAAAAAAATAAACAAAAAGACGAATATTCTAGAAAACTAATATATTCATTTTTTAGAATATTCATAATATTCAAAAACAAGAATATATAGCAATATAGCGAATATATAAAAAAAAATATATAGAACAATTTACCAAATATAGTGCTATAATATTCTTTCTCTAATAGTTGTAATTTTTTTTCTCATCTGAAGTTCAGATTGGGAAAAAATTGCAACTATAAAAAAAATAGCACTATATTAGCTAAATTGTTCTACATAATATTTTTTTTAATATTCGCTATATTGCTATATATTCTTGTTTTAGAATATTACGAATATTTGAAAAACTAATATATAGCACTATATCGAATAGAATATTCGTCTTTTTTTCCATCTGAAGTCATGATTCCTCCCTGCTTTTACTTAAGCAAGGAGGAATCATTACTTCAGATGGAAAAAAAGACGAATATTCTAAAAAACTAATATATTCGATATAGTGCTATATTTTTTTTATATTCATAATATTCTAAAACAAGAATATATACCATAGCAATATAGCAAATATTCGGGAAAAAAATGTAGAACAATTTAGCTAATATAGTGCTATAATCCTCTTTTTTATAGTTGTCATTTTTTTCCAATCTGAGCTTCAGATGAGAAGATTATAGCACTATATCAGCTAAATTGCTCTATATTCATTTTATTTTCCCGAATATTCGCTATATATTCTTGTTTTTGAATATTACGAATATTCTAAAAAAGGAATATATTAGTTTTTTTGAATATTTTTCTTTAAAAAAAAAAATCTGTACAGTTGTTCCACTTTGGCATACTCCTCCCCGACAAGAGTCCCCGTCACCATGGGAATGCCTGGGGGTTAGAATATACCATTGGATCTGAGTTTTCATGATCTCATTGATTCTCATTACGAAAATTCTCATTACAAAAATGTGCATTGCGAAAATTCACAATCAACACTGCTCCTAAATTCAAAGCTAGAAGCAGGGAGGGAACATGTGTACTGATTTAAAAAAAAATCTCGAATATTCAAAATTACGAATATATATCACTATATTCTAAATATTTGCAAATTCTCGAAGTGCCGATATTCAAGATAAAAATTTGCAATTCGAATATTCGTGATCAACACTAATGACTACATGCATAGAATGTCATAGCTGCAGCCAGAAAACAAATAGAAGCAATGAGGACCAGAGTGCAGCGCAGGAAGAAACACAGGAGAAAACAGGTGAGTATACATTCATATGTTATTTTAGGCCATTTACAGGGGTTTCCTTATATAATGCTGAAAGTGTATATGTTACCAATATTTGAGATATAAGCAATATCATGATGATCTATTCACTTAAGGACTTTCAGGTAAATGAAATATCTTCTTATTTTTTATGTTACTTTCACTTTCAAGTAAATGGAAGGTCTGAATGGTCAACTTGTTTCTGGAGGAGTCTAAGGGCTGATTCAGAACACACTGAAATGTGATGTCTGTAGTTGATGATAACTCTGATCATGGACACTTGACCCCTAAGATAGCAACTATGGCATCTGTGCAGTTAGTTAGGGGGGCTTCTTCTGACCTTGATCTGCCCACACTACAAAATTGTGGGGCAATCATTGTTTCCCTATAAGGCCTCTTTCACACTACAGTTTTTTGCGTTCCGTATACGGTCCGTTTTTTGCGTTCCGTATACGGTCCGTATACGGAACCATTCATTTCAATGGTTCCGCAAAAAAACGGAATGTGTTCCGTATGCATTCCGTTTCCGTATTTCCGTTTTTCCGTTCCGTTGAAAAGATAGAACATGTCCTATATTTGGCTGAGAATCACAGTCCGTGGCTCCATTCAAGTCAATGGGGCCGCAAAAAAAACGGAACACATACGGAAATGCATCCGTATGTCTTCCGTATCCGTTCCGTTTTTTGCGGAACCATCAATTGAAAATGTTATGCCCAGCCCAATTTTTAATATGAAATTACTGTATACTGTATTTGCCATACGGAAAAACGGAACGGAACAACGGAACGGAAACGGAACCACAACGGAAGCAAAAAACGGAACAACGGATCCGTGAAAAACGGAACGCAAAACACTGAATGCAACATACTGTAGTGTGAAAGAGGCCTAAGCCTGTAGACATATGAAGACTCACAGGCCTGTCATTATAATATTTATATTAAGCCTACAATATTATAGTTTTACAGTCTATGGTACAAGTGATTAAATGATTGCATGTTCTAGTACCCAGAGGATGTAAAAATATTAGAGTAAAAAAAATGAAAACTTTTTTTTTAAATATAAGTATAAAAAATTCAAATCACCCCCTTTCCAAATTTTACATAAAGGGAAATAAAATGACAGAGTCGGAGGGGGAGGGAGGGTGGAGGGGGAGGTTGTCCACCTTTTTTTCCAATTGCACTGCACAAAGATTTTTTTTCAGTTTTGTTTTGCGGAACAGATGCGGACCCATTCATTTCAATGGGGCACCAAATGATGCGGACAACACATGGTGTGCTGTCAGGATCCATTGTTCCATTCCGCGCCCCTACAAAGAATATAGAGATTGTCCTGTTCTTGTCCGCAATTGTGTACAAGAATAGGCATTTTCAATGAGAGTGACAGTTATGTGCGGTCCGCAAATTGCTGATCAGTAAATAAATAAAGCTGATGTTTTTATATACCAAAAGTCTAGGGTCTAATCTTAGGAATGTCCTGTAAAAAGTATCTTGCATAGGTAGAAGTAATTAGCACATAAAGATGTGCAAACACAATGTAGTTTAAGCAAAATAAAAAGTTAAAATCTCCATGTGGAGCTGCAAAATAAAGTTAACCAAAGTGAAATAAAGTTCATAATAACAACAAAAACTTTTTTAATTAAATACAAGCCATAAAACCATACATATTCGGCACCCCTAAATCTATTGCATCATATATAATAAAGTTAACATGTTATTTTGCAGCCCCCCCATTGCACATTTTACTTTCCAAATTACGTTCATTACAATTTTTATATTCATTCAGTATTATTTGAAACAAATGTGAGATTAACTTTACAATATGCGTGTTATAGAAACAAATGTTCTAAAAGGGTTAACGCAATAAAATGCCCTTTCTGATTGAAGCCAACTAGGTGATAAACTGTTAACTCAACATCTAAAACCTAAGTAATATAAGCTGATTTGGCCAGACATACTGTACCTTTCATATATATATATATATATACCGTATTTATCGGTGTATAACACGCACTTTTTCCCCCTGAAAATAGGGGGCAAATGATGTATGCGTGTTATACGCCGATATAATGTTAAGAAGCCATGTTTTTACATACCGAATGTATAACATTAAGACGGCGCAGCGCCTGCCGCAGCTCCCTCCTCATGCGCCGCCTGTCCCAGCTCCTTCTGTCATGTGGCGCCTGCCCCAGCTCACTCTGTCATGCGCCGCTTGCCTGTTCATTCATAAAGTGAGATAAGCAGGCAGGCGGCGCATGAGGAGGGAGCTGGGGCAGGCGGCGCATGAGGAGGGAGCTGGGGCAGGCAGCGCATCAGGAGGGAGCTGAGACAGGCGGCGCATGACCGAGGGAGATGCCGGTCTACGCCGTCTTAATGTTATACCTCCGGTACTACAGTAAGTACCGTACAATTAGATATAGAGTCAGATTGAATGTTTAACAGTTGCGGGGCCCGGTGTATTAGAGTAGAGTCACTGCACCGGGCCCCGCCATGAGTGTTCCCGCCTCCTCTCTCCACACTTATCTATCTGATGGGGGATCTGTAGATGACACTTATGGGGATCTGTGGATGACATAAGTGTCATCCACAGAGCCCCATAAGTGTCATCCTTTTACATTATTTACCTTATAAGTGGTATTAATATTAATAAAAAAAAAGTTCTGGGCTACCCTTTTTTTCCTGAAATTTCCCTCTTAAAATGAAGGTGCGTGTTATACGCCTGTGCGTGTTATACGCCGATAAATACGGTATATAAATATATATATATATATGTATTTGTCATTTATGTGTGCTAATGACTAGTGTTGAGCGGCATGTCCCATATTCGAATTCGCGAAATTTCGCGAATATTCGGAAGAATATTCGTAAAATATTCGCGAATATTCAAATTCGTTATTATTTATACAAATTCGTTATACATATTATGAGATGCAAAATTCGCATGTGCGCTAATGAAATCGCCTTACGAAGATTCGCAACTCAATTCAATCACTAATGTAAGAATGCAAAGCCCTTTGCCTCTGTTCTGGGACGTGCCGATATTCGCCTGTGCGCTAATAAAATCGCCTTACAAAGATTCGCGCCTCAATCACTTTCTAGGCAATGTGAGTAAGATCTGAGCTTTTGGACTTTTGGGAATCAATCGAGATACAGTGGGGGGTGATGACTGTAGTTGACAGAGTACAGATCAATGTAATCTGTAAGGTGGAAACTAAAATAAAAAATACGAATATTCGTAAATCGAATTTTACGAAGTTCGAAATATTCGCGAATATGGTGCTATACTATATGAATGCACATGCACAGGCCTTTGCCTCTGTTCTGGGGACAAGTGTAGATATTCGCATGTGCGCTAATAAAATCGCCTTACGAAGATTCGCAACTCAATTCACTAATGTATGAATGCAAAGCCCTTTACCTCTGTTCTGGGACAAGTGCCGATATTCGCATGTGCGCTAATAAAATCGCCTTACGAAGATTCGCGCCTCAATCACTTTCTAGGCAATGTGAGTAAGATCTCAGCTTTTGGACCTTTGGGAAACAATCAATTATATGTGTACTGTAATTTTGTGAAAAAAAAAACAAAAAAACGAATATTCGTTTTTACGAATATATAGCACTATATTCGAAATATTCGCGAAATCGCGAAGTTGCGATATTCGCGCAAAAAATTCGCTTTTCGAATATTCGCGCTCAACACTACTAATGACCTATGACTATATAAAAATCCACAGTTTGATAAAATGTATTGCTTGAGAAAGGTCCCAGTAAGAGGACTGAAACGTTGCTTGGGTGAATAAAGATTTTCACCAACGGATGTGCTGCGGTGTTTTCCATATATATATATATATATATATATATATATATATATATACATATATATATTTTTTTTATTTTTATATATATATATATATATATATATATATAGACGAAAATCGGACAGCACTCCAAGTAAAAAAGCAATTGATGTTTATTCACCCATGTGGAAGGCAACGTTTCAGCTCATACAAGAGCCTTTCTCAAGCAATGAACACAGTGCATTATGGGGTATATATAGTCCACGACTATTACATCACAACAAAAATCAATCAACATCTGATACAGAAATAAAGTGCAAATAGTGCATAAAACAATACATAAATACATACAAAATGTGCACAGCTCATGTGCCGTCACCACGCATAAACATTATATAATGTGTACAGTAAGAGGCATACAAAATATACCATAAAGTGCATTAAGGCAATCAATAGATACATGTGAGCATCATTAACAATGTGGGAGGAGAGATATGATGCCGTGATACAGAGAGGAAGTGGTGACATACCTCATATGGTCCTCTGTGTCGCACACGCCAATAGTTTGGATCTACATACTGCGCAAGCGCCAAGTTGCGCCAAAGGCCCACGGCATGACGTCACCACGTACCGTTACGGAAGCCTGCGCACCAATGCTCGGCCACTCTGTCGGCCATTTTACAATAGGTAAAAGCCTCCTAGCAATGTGTGTGTGCAACCGTGTCTTCAGATCGGTAGACGTTTCCCAGACGACATTGGGGGATTCTGGGAGGATGTCTCAGTGAGATCCCTGAATCCAGATCTCCTCCACTATTTTCGTATTGTAGATCTAGAAACTTACGTGATCAACTAGTCCAAGCAGACATTGGTTGCGTTAATTGCAAATTTATGGGTAAAGGTACAACATTTGTCCATCCTGTAACAGGAGTCTCTTACTCGATCCGTTTCCACCTCACATGCAACTCCAACTTCGTTATTTACGTTCTGACCTGCCCGTGCAGGTTGCTATATCTGGGGGAAACGTCTACCGATCTGAAGACACGGTTAAATAACCACAGATACACAATACGTAAAAAAAGACAGGACCTTCCAGTCCCTAAACATTTCACGGATTGCAAGCATTCAGAAAAAGATCTCAAATGCTGGGCCATTGATCATGTCCCCATGCCTAGACGTAGGGGTAATAGGGTATTGATTTTAAAAAAGAAGAAGCAATTCTGGATCTATACTCTGAATTGTTTGAAACCAAATGCGCTCAATATGGATTACAATCCGAGGGTGTATTCCTAGATGAGCAGTTTGCCCTACATTGTACGTGCATGTGATGTACGGCATACTCCTGGCAGTATATAGTGCATTATGAACACTAATAAGCCAGTTTATTGTTCTTATTTTCTTTTTTATATGTTCACAGATGGGATGGTTGCTGAGAAATTGAGAAGTGGGATGTACCCTGTTTATGAACACTGTGTTCCCATGCCTTTTTCTAATATACATCTTTTTGTAGTACTTCTGCTTTTCCCCAAGTTGTGCCGAAATATGCATTTGTTCTATAGATCAGTCTCTATTTTTTAAAGTCTTCTAGTCTTTGACCAGGGGTGGTTATTGGTGAGACTTGGTGGGCTGTGTGTGGATGACTGCGGCGAGCCCCGTCGCGATCGCCAACACATTATGCCCATATGGGTTGAGGGTCTGTGTCTCTCACGGGATGCAGCCTCCCCCCTGCCTCCAATATATCCATGCCACAGAACGCGGAATGTTCTCTGCGATGCGCTGTCCTGTCTAGTATTTACATGGACATGCGCACACACATTGCTAGGAGGCTTTTACCTATTGTAAAATGCTGACAGAGTGGCCGAGCATTGGTGCGCAGGCTCCCGTAACGGTACGTGGTGACGTCATGCCAAGGGCCCCTGACGTAACTTGGCGCTTGCGCAGTATGTAGATCCGAATGCCGGATTTGGCGGCTACTGGCGTGTGCGACACAGAGGACCATATGGGGTATGTCACCACTTCCTCTCTGTATCACGGCATCAAATCTCTCCTTCCACATTGTTAATGATGCACACATGTATCTATTGATTGCCTTAATGCACTTTATGGTATATTTTGTATGACTCTTACTGTACACATGATATAATGTTTATGTGGGGTGACGGCACATGAGCTGTGCACATTTTGTATGTATTTATGAATTGTTTTATGCACTATTTGCATTTTATTTCTGTATCAGATGTTGATTGATTTTTATTGTGATGTAATAGGGGTGGACTATATATACCCCATGATGCACTGTGTTCATTGCTTGAGAAAGGCTCATGTATGAGCTGAAACGGTGCCTTCCACATGGGTGAATAAACATCAATTGCTTTTTTACTTGGAGTGCTGTCCGATTTTCGTCTTTATACGTATGGGGTAAGCAGCTATATCCCTGGACATAGCACCCGACAGCATTAGTTTTTTTCCAGTGCCGCCATCATTTCCCTTTTTCATATACATATATATATATATATATATATATATATATATATAAATAGAAAAAAGAGAAGCAGCACACAAAAATGTGGGTGCAAAAAATCCTCCTAAGGGACCTGTGACCAAGGTCCCAGGTATGGATAATGTAGCAAAAAGAAGGCAGCACTCCAGATGATTGTGAAAAAGTGGACGGTTTATTCACTCATCAGCAAATGCTGATGAGTGAATAAACCGTCCACTTTTTCACAATCATTTGGAGTGCTGCCTTCTTTTTGCTACATTATATATATATATATATATATACATACACACTCATCTAAAGAATTATTAGGAACACCTGTTCTATTTCTCATTAATGCGATTATCTAGTCAACAAAATCACATGGCAGTTGCTTCAATGCATGTAGCCTTGTGGTCCTGGTCAAGACAATCTCCTGAACTCCAAACTGAATGTCAGAATGGGAAAGAAAGGTGATTTAAGCAATTTTGAGCGTGGCATGGTTGTTGGTGCCAGACGGGCCGGTCTGAGTATTTCACAATCTGCTCAGTTACTGGAATTTTCACGCACAACCATTTCTAGGGTTTACAAAGAATGGTGTGAAAAGGGAAAAACATCCAGTATGCGGCAGTCCTGTGGGCGAAAATGCCTTGTTGATGCTAGAGGTCAGAGGAGAATGGGCCGACTGATTCAAGCTGATAGAAGAGCAACGTTGACTGAAATAACCACTCGTTACAACCAAAGTATGCAGCAAAGCATTTGTGAAGCCACAACATGCACAACCTTGAGGCGGATGGGCTACAACAGCAGAAGACCCCACCGGGTACCACTCATCTCCACTACAAATAGGAAAAAGAGGCTACAATTTGCACAAGTTCACCAAAATTGGACTGTTGAAGACTGGAAAAATGTTGCCTGGTCTGATGAGTCTCGATTTCTGTTGAGACATTCAAATGGTAGAGTCCGGATTTGGCGTAAACAGCATGAGAACATGTATCCATCATGCCTTGTTACCATTGTGCAGGCTGCTGGTGGTGGTGTAATGGTGTGGGGATGTTTTCTGGGCACACTTTAGGCCCCTTAGTGCCAATTGGCCATTGTTTAAATGCCACGGGCTACCTGAGCATTGTTTCTGACCATGTCCATCCCTTCATGACCACCATGTACCCATCCTCTGATGGCTACTTCCAGCAGGATAATGCACCATGTCACAAAGCTCAAATCATTTCAAATTGGTTTCTTGAACATGACAATGAGTTCACTGTACTAAAATGGCCCCCACAGTCACCAGATCTCAACCCAATAGAGCATCTTTGGGATGTGGTGGAACGGGAGCTTCGTGCCCTGGATGTGCATCCCTCAAATCTCCATCAACTGCAAGATGCTATCCTATCAATATGGGCCAACATTTCTAAAGAATGCTATCAGCACCTTGTTGAATCAATGCCACGTAGAATTAAGGCAGTTCTGAAGGAAAAAGTGGGTCCAACACCGTATTAGTATGGTGTTCCTAATAATTCTTTAGGTGAGTGTATATATATATTTTTGTTTCCACTAATACACGCCAAAAATGGTTTTAGATCATAAAAATGCACCACTGAAAAGCAAATATATATTTTGTAGCCACTAAGACAGGCCCAAAAAAGTTTTTAAAACATATAACTGCACCGCTGAACGGCAAATAATATATAATTTTTTATCACTAATAAACGCCAAGTAGGGCTTTAGAACATATAAATACACAGCTGAATGTCAAATATGGTCTTATTTTCTTCTACTTATACTCTCCATAAAAGGATTTTGAACATATAAATGCACAGCTAAACAGCAAATAACATATATTTTTGGGCCACGTATACACGCCAAAAAGTGATTTAGAACACATAACTGCACGGCTAAACAACAAATAATTTTTTTTTTTTCACTAATACACGCAAACAAGGGCTTTAGAACATCTAATTGCACTACTAAACGGGAAATAGACCCTTATTTTTCCCACTTACACATACCACCAAAGGCTTTAGAGCATATAACTGCACCGCTGAACAGCAAATTGGCACTTATATGTTTCCACTTATACATGCCACAAAAGGCTTTAGAACATATGACTGCACCGCTGAACGTCAAATAATATATATATATATATATATATATATATATGAACAGCAAATAAGCCCTTACTGTTTTCCACTTAAACACTCCACAAAAGGCTTTAAAACATATAACTGCACCGCTAAACGGCAAATAATATATATATTGTTGTCCACGAATACACGCCAAAAAAGGCTTTAGAACATATAACTGCACAGCTGAACGGCAAATAGGCCCTGATTTTTTTCCACTTATACATGCCACAAAAGGTTTTAGGATATAACTACACCGCTGAACGGCAAATAATATATATTTTTTTGCCAAAATTACACGCCAAAAAGGGCTTTTGAAAATATAACTGCAACCTGAACATCAAATAGGCCCTTATTTTTTTCCATTTATATATGCCACTAAAGGCTTTAGAACACAGGTGTCAAACACAAGGCCCGCGGGCCGAATCCGGCCCGCCAGACCTCGTCATGTGGCCCGCGTAGCCGCCACTGGCCGCCAACCTTCACCTTTTATTATCACTTCCTGGAGGAAGTGATAATAAATCGCATAAGGAGCGCTGTGTATTACCGGTACTTACAACTACAAGCGCTCGCCGAGAAGAGGGAGGAGGGAGGAGGCAGGCTGGGAGGATGGGCGCTGGCAGTGTGAGTCATACGTCATGCGCCTGCGCCGCCCACTTTATGAATGAAGCAGGCAGCGTGGGCGCATGACGTATGACTCACGCTGCCAGCGCCTGTCCTCCCGGCCTGCCTCCTCCCTCCTCTCTGCCTACCGAGCGGCGAGCACTTGTAGTTGTAAGTACTGTAATACACAGCGCTGATTATGCGATTACATACAATTAACTATTAGACATAGGATTATACAGTGAGCGGGGCCCGTGTAGTAGAATACAGTCACTGCACGGGCCCCGCTGTCATTATAAAAGCAGATGCCGGCCCCTAGCCCATGTATTGAGGGTCATTCACTACAGGGACACTTATGGAGGGGATCTGTGGATGACACATAGCATAAGATGCTATATATGTGTCATCCACAGATCCCCCCATAACTGTCATACACAGATCCCCCATAAGTGTCACCCACAGATCCTCCATAAGTGTCACCCACAGATCCCCCATAAGTGTCACCCACAGATCCCCCATAAGTGTCACCCACAGATCCCCCATAAGTGTCACCCACAGATCCCCCATAAGTGTCACCCACAGATCCCCCATAAGTGTCACCCACAGATCCCCCATAACAGTGCATCACCCACAGATCCCCCATAACAGTGAGTCACCCACAGATCCCCCATAAGTGTCACCCACAGATCCCCCATAACAGTGCCATCCACAGATTCCCCATAACAGTGCCACCCACAGACCACAATTAGTTCAAAACCCACCAAAAGCACACCTTTTGGTTCAAAATATTTTTTTTCTTATCTTCCTCCTCAAAAACCTAGGTGCGTCTTATGGGCCGGTGCGTCTTATAGGGCGAAAAATACGGTAACCCTTACAGTTCTGGAATGTGTTGGATAACACTGACAGCATTATGTCAGTGTTATCTAACACATTCCAGAACTGTAAGGGTTACATAGCATCATAAATCAGTATAATGCTATGTGACCCCAGTCAGCGCTTGCAGGTCAAGATTTCAGAGCTAGTTATTACTTACATTATTACAAAAAACTGTAATAATTGAATGCAGTGACAATAATTTATGATAATAAAGAGTGGACACATAGTCCTACAGATACAACCGGCCCTTTGAGGGTGACCAAACTGCTGATGCGGCCCCCGATGAATTTGAATTTGACACCCCTGCTTTAGAACATAAATTGCGCAGCTAAAAGGCAAATAATATATATATTGTTTTCCACTAATACACGCCAAAAAGGGCTTTAGAACATAACTGCACAGCTGAACGTCAAATAGGCTCTTATTTTTTTCTACTTATACTCTCCACAAAATGATTTATAACATGTAACTGCACAACTAAACAGCCAATGATATTTTTATTTTTCACTGATATATGCAAAAAAGGGCTTTAGAAAATCTAATTGCCGTACTAAACGGGAAATAGGCCCTTATTTTTTTCCACTTATACATGCCACAATAACTACACCTCTAAACAAATAATACGTATTTTTTTGCCACTAATAAACACCAATAATGGCTTTAGATCATATAACTGCACTTCTGAACGGCAAATAATATATATTTTTTGCCACTAATATAAGCCATAAAGGGCTGTAATTTTCTCACTTCACCATACAATGGCAAATACTTTATTTTGTGTCACTAATACAAGCAAAAAAAAGGGCTTTAGAACATATAACTGCACCGCTGAACGGCAAATAAATATTTTCTTGCCACTAATACAGCCCAAAAAAGGGCTGTTATTTTGACACTTCACCACACAATGGCAAATATTTGTTTTGTGCCACTAATACATGGCAAAGAAGGCTTTAGTACATTAAACTGCACCATTGAACGACAAATAGGCGCTTACTTTGTTTCGCTTATACACTTCACAAAAGTCTATAGAACATACACTCACCTAAAGAATTATTAGAAACACCTGTTCTATTTCTCATTAATACGATTATCTAGTCAACCAATCACATGGCAGTTTCTTCAAGGCATGTAGGGTTGTGGTCCTGGTCAAGACAATCTCCTGAACTCCAAACTGAATGTCAGAATGGGAAAGAACGGTGGGCTACAACAGCAGACCCCACCGGGTACCACTCATTTCCACTACAAATAGGAAAAAAAGAGCTACAATTTGCACAAGCTCACCAAAATTGGACTGTTGAAGACTGGAAAAATGTTGCTTAGTCTGAAAAGTCTTGATTTCTGTTGAGACATTCAAATGGTAGAGTCCGAATTTGGTGTCAACAGAATGAGAACATGTATCCATCATGCCTTGTTACCACTGTGCAGGCTGATGGTGGTGTAATGGTGTGGGGGATGTTTTCTCGGCACACTTTAGGCCTCTTCGTGCCAATTGGCCATTGCTTAAATGCCACAGGCTACCTGAGCATTGTTTCTGACCATGTCCATCCCTTCATGACCACCATGTACCTATCCTCTGATGGCTACTTCCAGCAGGATAATGCACCATGTAACAAAACTCAAATCATTTCAAATTGGTTTCTTGAACATGACAATAAGTTCACTGTACTAAAATGGCCCCCACAGTCACCAGATCTCAACCCAATAGAGCATCTTTGGGATGTGGTGGAACGGGAGCTTCGTGCCCTGGATGTGCATCCCTCAAATCTCCATCAACTGCAAGATGCTATCCTATCAATATGGGCCAACATTTCTAAAGAATCCTATCAGCACCTTGTTGAATCAATGCCACGTAGAATTAAGGCGGTTCTGAAGGAAAAAGGCAGTCTAACACCGTATTAGTATGGTGTTTCTAATAATTCTTTAGGTGAGTGTATAACTGCACCGCTGAACGGCAAAAAATATATAATTTTTTATCACTAATAAACACCAAGAAGGGCTTTAAGACATTTAACTGCACAGCTGAACGACAAATATGGTCTTATTTTTTTCTACCTATACTCTCCACAAACGGATTTAGAACATATAACTTCACAGCAAAACTGCAAATAAATTTTTTTGGCTACGTATACACGCCAAAAAGTAATTTAGAACACATAACTGCACAGCTGAACAGCAAATAATATATATATATTTTCACTAATACACGCAAAAAAGGGCTTTAGAACATCTAATTGCACTACTAAACGGGAAATAGGCCCTTATTTTTCCCACTTATACATGCCACCAAAGGCTTTAGAGCATATAACTGCACCGCTGAACGGAAAATTGGCCCTTATATTTTTCCAGTTATACATGCCACAAAAGGCTTTAGAACATATGACTGCACCGCTGAACGTCAAATAATATGTATATATATTTTTGCCACTAATACACGGCAAAAAGGGCTTTAGAACATATCACTGCACCGCTTAAAGGCAAATATATATTTTTTGCTACTAATACACGCCAAAAAGGGCTATAATTTTCTCACTTCACCACACAACGGCAAATACTTTGTGCCACTAATACACACTAAAAAAGGCATTAGAATATATAACTGCAATCACTGAATGGCAAAAAGGCCCTTACTTTTTTTCACTTGTACACGCCACGAATGGCTTTAGAACATATAACTACACTGCTGAACGGAAAATAATATATATTTTTTGCCACTAATACACGCCAAAAAGGGCTTTAGAACATATAACTGCACTGCTGAACGACAAATAGGTCCTTACTGTTTTCCACTTATACACTCCACAAAAGACTTTATAACATATAACTGCACCGCTAAACGGCAAATAATATATATTGTTTTCCACTAATACACGCCACAAAGTGCTTTAGAACATATAACTGCACTACTGAACGGCAAAGAGCCCCTTACTGTTTTATACTTATACACTCCACAAAAGGCTTTAGAATATATAACTGCACCTCTAAACGGCAAATAATATATATATTGTTTTCCACTAATACACGCCAAAAAGGGCTTTAGAACATATAACTGCACTGCTGAACGTCAAATAGGCCCTTACTGTTTTCAACTTATACACTCCACAAAAGGTTTTAGAACATATAACTGCACCGCTAAACAGCAAATAATATATATTGTTTTTCACTAATACATGCCATAAATGGCTTTAGAACATATAACCGCTCTACTAATCGACAAATAGGCTCTTATTTTATTGCACTTATACACGCCACAAAAGGCTATAAAACTACACCACTGAATGGCAAATTATATATTTATTTATTTTTGACACTAATACATGCCAAATACGGATTTAGAACATATAACTACACAGCTGAACAGCAAATAATAGTTTTTTTTTCCACTAATACATGCCTTAAAAGGTTTTAGAACATATATCTGCACCTCTGAATCGCAAATATATATTTTTTGCCACTAATACACACCTAAAAGGGTTGTAATTATCTCTCTTCACCACACAACAGCTAATAAGCTCTTTTTTTGGCACTAATACAAGCCAAAAAATCTTTAGACATATAACTGCACTGCACAAGGGCAAATAAGACATAGAGATATTAACTTGTAATAAACCCTGTTAATGGCTGTATCAAACAGCATTTGCACCCCAATAACAGGAACGGTTTGCAGGAATTACACAGCTGTTTAATGGCAATTTGAATCTGCAGACAGTGCAGCAAGTTTTAATAGGATTGTTCCTATTAACCAGGCTGTAAACTACCCTACTGAACCCGTTTCTGCTTCAATATTGTGGAAAGATTCCTTCCTATCCTTTCCCTGAACTTCTGTACAGCAAAATAAAAGTTTTAAAGTCTTTTCTACACTGTCCCTAGTGCCTTCTGATGTCTCTCCCTGCACTAAGGAGAATGCACATCGTAAAATGGCTGAATCTAAGATGGCTAAGGCTATTTATAGGGTTGTGACATCACAGGGCTGACTGGCTGCTGATTGGCTGCATGCATGACATTGTTGGTGATCCCTCGTTCTTAGAGTTCCTTGCTCTATGTCTTAACTGTAGAAGCCATTTTAGGACAAAATGCGATTGGTTACCACAAAGCGTGAGAAAATTCAGATTCGTCGTGAATCAAATTTTTCCTGAAATTCGGATTGAATTTCACTTTGTCAACTTCGATTTGCTCATCTCTAACCGTAACCACCTGCAGAATATAGGTAGTTCTATGTAATTTTTACTGCACAGTTAATGCTGAAACAAAACCCATAAAAAAAAAGGCAAAACTATTATAATATTTTTTTCTAGCTTCTCAATGCATCCTATTGCATATTAAATGGTGACATTAGTAAGTAGTGATGTGCCATATTTGGGATAACCTCCTAAATACAGAATTACCTTTAAAGGTAATCCTTGTCTTTACATTTACTCTTGATATGAAGTTGGTGCCTTTTTTACACTGTTTGTACATTTTTTTCTGAGGCATGTCAGATCATCCCGACTCATGGCACGAGTTTCAGAACAAGTCTAAATAGTACAATAAAATAGAATAATTATCACAACTGCTTATTTTAATGTCTGGCAGACCTATTTCTTTGGTAATCATCCACACTATGTGTAGGTGTTAGTATGGCAGATACAAGAATATTGACTCCAAGAATCATGAGATTATATTTCTTTTTTTTTTTTTCTTTCTAAACACTATGTTCCATGATTTATTTCTTTTTTTGTTCATCTATCCATCCTCATATCTTTAAATTCAACCACTTAGGGAAACGACTCAATGTCTAATTATCTGCTTCAAGCTGATAACCTTAAACGCTCTCACAAAGATCTGTCATTCATCACTACCTTGCGCGAAAGACGTACAATTGAAATACAATTACAAGATCATGTTCTATATTATTTTCATCTAACTTGGTTTCATTGTATTCCTGACATTGAGGAATATGAAAAAGGGAAAGCCTTTTAATAATTAGACACTAATTATATTTTGTATATCACTGGAGAAGAGATGCTAATGCCAACCTAACAAAGAAAGTATACTGCATTCATCATTTACCTTGTAGCATAGCAAAATATAATTAAAAACAATTTATTATCATATCCTATTATGTTATCAAAACTCATTTCGAAGCATTGGGGTTAAGTTATCGCCACCTTTAATTATACAAAAAATGCTGCAATACAATAAAAAATAAAAAAAATGAAGTAACGGTACAGATAAGTAAGTTTGAAAACCAATATAGTTTGCACATACATTAGATATGAAGAAATAGTCTTTACTGTTAAAATAGCTAAACTAGGATAATTTTATATTTTAGGTTACACTACAGCGGGCGCACGCACGTGCAGTGGACGCCATAACAGCCGGGTTTCTGCTATTTTAAATAGCAGAGACCCGCGGCATATGTATGCAATCAGCTGTAAGGCTGATTTCATACATTTTCTCTTTTATATGCCGTGGTCAAATGTGACCATGGCAGCTGCGCTGTCCGGAAGCGGGAGTCGCGCACGGCTGAGATCGGGGAACCTGTTACATTGATCTAATAGGCTGAATCCTCAAGCAGGCTTTGGTGCCTATTAGATGAACATACCAATACAGGCTACAAGGTGACATCATTGTATAGATATAATACAAATTAAGTGTTCAATGGTGTCTATGTAGACATCAATAATCAAAATAGGCAATCTAATGATTGTCAGTTATTGTCACCCCAAAAAAGTTAAAAGAAAAGTATTACAAAGTTTTTGCAAATATGAAAAAAAATATATATATAAAAGTTCAAATCACCCCCTTTCCTAAAAATACTTAAACAATAAAAAAAATAAACATCATCGGCATCACAGCATGTGAAAATGCCGATACTATTAAAATATAAAAATTTAAATGGCCTAACGGGAAAAAAATTAAAACATTAAATTTGCAATTTTTTCACTTCAACTATCCAATATTTTTTTCAATAAAAAGTGATCAAAAAGTCGCTTACACTTCCAATTGGTATCGTCCCGCCAAAAAAGAGTCCTCACTCAGCCCGGTCAGAAAGATTATATAAGTGTGGTATTGTTGTAACTGTACTGACCTGGAGAATGAAGCTAACAGGCCAATTTTACTGCATAGTGTATGTACAGTGTATATGTACAGTGTAAAAAATAAAAACCTTTATCAGAATTGCATTTTTTTCCCAATTCTACCCCATTTGGATTTTTTTTTCTCGCTTCCTACTACATGGTATTCAACCGTAAATGGTGCCATTAGAAAGTACAACTTGTTCCGCAAAAAATAAGCTCTCATAAGGCTATGTGAATGGAAAAATAAAAAAGTTAGGATTATTGGAAGGCGGGGAATGAAAAACAAAAACGCAAAGATAGAAAATCCCAGGGTCCTTAAGGGGTTAAACTCTGGACGTGTCAAGAAAATTCCAAGTTCATATTTGGAATCAGTGCGCTCATTTTAGTATAAATCACATGTTTGTCTCTCAGTAGCAAAATCATTTTTGCGCAGTGGAACTGAGCTGCAATCTCTGCTATTGTTGCACTAATGTTAATAGAGATAACAAACCAACTGCAGAATTAATAGCAGAAAATGTAATGTATGATAAATGTAGCATATTAATATAAATGTATACTATAGTACCTTCTATTCACAATTTTATAGAGCAGAAGCTGATAAGATTGATAGTTTTATGAGGGGGGGGAATCAGCAATACAATTCAATCTCTGCTCTTTCTGACCTCAGTTTTACACAGGGGTCATCTTAACAGTGACTGACAGCTATTTATGTATAGACATATTTATCTGTAAAAGAATATCACTGAAAAGACACCCCCCATGTACAACTGAAGTCAGAAAGAACACAGATATAAATTACAGGTTTAGCAGACTCTTTTTTCCATAAAACTACATATCAATCTGCTTTGCTCCTCCTTTTCTATAACTTGCTACCTACAAACTGCCAGCATTTCATGGTGGCAGGGTTTCTTTAAAGTATAACATCCATCATACTTTATGTTTAGCTGCATGAATCCTACAAAACAAGTTAGGAAATGTATCAAACTGGTATAAAGTAGAACTGGCTTAGTTGTCCATAGAAACCAGTCAGATTATACCTTTCATTTTTGAAAGTTTCTTTGAAAAATAATATGGTGGAATCTGATTGGTGTCTACAGGCTACTAAACCAGTCCTACTTTACACCAGTTTGATAAGTCACCCCTATGTCTGAAAATAAAATCAGAAACCAGTTTTTTTTTATAGATTTCTTATGTATCCCTGTTTATATGTAATAATGATCCTCATTCCTCAATTAAAAGCAAATAACAGACTTTAGGCTATAATAACCCAACTTGAACATAACTCACATGTAAAATTACTTTTTTAATTCAAGATTAGAAGAGGATCATGTGTAATGGTCCTTAGCAGAAAAAAAACAGAGTTAAATTACTTTTCGCTAAGAGGAGAGAGGCTTTCAAATATGGTTCCCAGTGCCTATAGTAATTTAATGCTTATTTTATTCTTTTAGTCATAGGGAACACACATATTTTACAATACATATAATCTTCATCACGTATTTTTGATGAATGCAGATAAATATATCGAGGAGATAGACTCAACGATTATATTATTGAGAGTGTGAAAAAGCTCTAGATTACAAATCCAATAATTAAATGTTTCCCTATGTTATATCCTGACAGGTGAGCAATATGTGGAAACATATTGTCAAGAGCAGAGCAGCATAGCTTTAATATGAGAAGAGAGAAAATTGGAGCAATCATTATTGCACAGACTTCTATCAGTCCTGATAATTAGGATAGCTGCATTACTTTCAACTGAGCTCACAATTTTGAAATACTTAGATAGATCACAAGGCATATTTAATAAGGCATATGAAACGGAATGCATAGAATAGTTTGTATTATTGTACAGTACAACAGAAAAAATGGTGGGGCACAAAACAGGGTCCTAACTCATAAAGTATTAAATAATATTTTTATTTTAATGATGACCCCTAAAATATGAGTCAAAGAGCACAGGGCAGTCATATATACAGAATGTTTGTAGACATACAATTTCCTTCCTTCCTACAATACAGGATATAGCTATAGCTGGTAATGTCTCTAATTTGCAGTAGTACATTGAGATATATGACATTTAAGAGATTAGGTAGTGTTATATGATGCATTTATTATATATTTGGCAGATAGTGAGTAAAGGAGAAGAGTAGAGAATGATTACATGGCTCCTTCTTTAAGGCACTTTGTAATCCTAGGCCGCTACGTACATTGCTTAAATTTTTAGTGGCGTCTGGCACAGAACCTTTCATATATTGTCTATGTAACATCTGTAAGTTGACTGCTTCAACTATATTAATGGACAGATAACTAGAACTTTTTTCTCGCTTTCCACTTTTTTTCTTTCAATAAACTTTTTTGCAATTTTTTGAATTCATGTTCTAGATTTGTTCAAGAATTACATTGTATAACAGAAAAAAAATGGCAAGACCATCAGAGCATAATAAACAAGAAGTGGACAGCAAAAATAGTGATCATGCTATATTGTTGAACAATAGCAAAATACATGAATAGGAACCGATAAAGCCACCACGACAAATGAGTGCAGAGATGAAAGGAAAATAAAATCAAACATGAGTGGATGAACCACAACCAGTACTGAAAGGCAGAAACAACATATAAGTCACACAGATTAGACATATGCAAGACTAAATGGGAAAGGGGAGTGGCTCTTACAGGATGGTGACCTCAGCTCTTTATAATGAAACATGAGTAGGCATACACTCAAATGGAGAGCAATGACTAGGTCCCCTGATCTTCTAACTTTACAAAATATGACATTTTTTTTTTTTACTCATACTGTTTTTAATTACATTTTCAAAAATATTCAATTAGCTCATGGCCATTTTATATGAAAATAGAGTAGATGATATATATATATATATATATATATATATATATACTTGTTGGCCCTTTTGCCTTCACTCTGCGGTCCAGCTCACCCCAAAGCATCTCGATTGGGTTCAGGTCCGGTGACTGTGGAGGCCAGGTCATCTGGCGCAGCACCCCATCACTCTCCTTCATGGTCAAATAGCCCTTACACAGCCTGGAGGTGTGTTTGGGGTCATTGTCCTGTTGAAAAATAAATGATGGTCCAACTAAACGCAAATCGGATGGAATAGCATGCCGCTGCAAGATGCTGTAGTAGCCATGCTGGTTCAGTATGCCTTCAATTTTGAATAAATCCCCAACAGTGTAACCAGCAAAGCACCCCCACACCATCACACCTCCTCCTCCATGCTTCACGGTGGGAACCAGGCATGTAGAGTCCATCCGTTCACCTTTTCTGCGTCGCACAAAGACACGGTGGTTGGAACCAAAGATCTCAAATTTGGACTTATCAGACCAAAGCTCAGATTTCCACTGGTCTAATGTCCATTCCTTGTGTTCTTTAGCCCAAACAAGTCTCTTCTACTTGTTGCCTGTCCTTAGCAGTGGTTTCCTAGCAGATATTCTACCATGAAGGCCTGATTCACACAGTCTCCTCTTAACAGTTGTTTTAGAGATGTGTCTGCTGCTAGAACTCTGTGTGGCATTGACCTGGTCTCTAATCTGAGCTGCTGTTAACCTGCGATTTCTGAGGCTGGTGACTCGGATGAACTTATCCTCCGCAGCAGAGGTGACTCTTGGTCTTCCTTTCCTGGGGCGGTCCGCATGTGAGACAGTTTCTTTGTAGCGCTTGATGGTTTTTGTGATTGCATTTGGGGACATTTTCAAAGTTTTCCCAATTTTTGGACTGACTGACCTTCATTTATTAAAGTAATGATGGCCACTCGTTTTTCTTTACTTAGCTGCTTTTTTCTTGCCATAATACAAATTCTAACAGTCTATTCAGTAGGACTATCAGCTGTGTATCCACCTGACTTCTCCACAACGCAACTGATGGTCCCAACCCCATTTATAAGGCAAGAAATCCCACTTATTATACCTGACAGGGCACACCTGTGAAGTGAAAACCATTTCAGGTGACTACCTCTTGAAGCTCATCAAGAGAATGCCTAGAGTGTGCAAAGCAGTAATCAAACCAAAAGGTGGCTACTTTGAAGAAACTAGAATATGACATATTTTCAGTTGTTTCACACTTTTTTGTTATGTATATAATTCCACATGTGTTAATTCATAGTTTTGATGCCTTCAGTGTGAATCTACATTTTTCATAGTCATGAAAATAAAGAAAACTCTTTGAATGAGAAGGTGTGTCCAAACTTTTGGTCTGTACTGTATATAGTATGACAAAATGGGAGGCAGCACCGATGTAGGTATGAGATGACTGGGTGCACGCTCTGAGGGCTAAAGCTTACCCAAATATAATATACAAAAAAGAGCAGCTGTCCAGCGCAGGATAAAATAAAATCCAAGAAAATGTATTCACCCACGGTGTGGCGACATTTCAGCTCTACAATTGAGCCTTTCTCAAGCAATAAAAGGGACTCAGTGAACAAAATATATACACCCACATCATTAACAAAGTGTCACATGATCATTTCAATACATAAAATTTGAACAATCTGTTGTGTCATGATTACAAAAATAAAGATATCCATGTGTCATAAATTCATTATTATAATTAATTCATAAACATACATGTATGCACAATCCATCTAATATTGTGTAGCAATACAATAATCATAAAACTACATATAAAAGTGCTTATGTGCATCAGTACATACTATATATATTATACTATATAGTACTGATGCACATAAGCACTTTTATATGTAGTTTTATGATTATTGTATTGATACACAATATTAGATGGATTGTGCATACATGTATGTTTATGAATTAATTATAATAATTAATTTATGACACGTGGATATCTTTATTTTTTGTAATCATGGCACAACAGATGGTTAAAATTGTATTTATTGTAATGATCATGTGACACTTTGTTAATGATGTGGGTGTATATATTTTGTTCACTGAGTCCCTTTTATTGCTTTAAATTGTAAAAATCGCATAATGCGAATTTGTAACACGATATACAGGCGTGGGTCACTTTGGCTAGATTTTTCAAGCTGGTATAAGTTTCTTGGGACTGGAGAAAATGATTGGCACGGCAGAACATTAGAATAGCCTTATATGCAGACAGTCAAATACTCCAATATATTTGCGATTGCGCTAATCGGCAGGGATTAGAATATTTTTTCGCACTATGTGCAATTTAACAATTTAGCAGGTCTGACTACAGATTACTGATTGTTGTGAACTTCACATTGCTTCCTTCTCATTGGCCCACAAGCAAGAAGCAGAGAGAAATCATGTGTTCAGATGGAAAAAAAATGCTGAATATTCAAGATAACGAATATATAGCACTGTATTCTAAATATTCGCAAATTCTCAAAGTGGCGATATTCACGATAAAAATTTGCTATTCGAATATTCGTGCTCAACACTAGTGGTATGTAATATTCTTGAAGCAATTTTTTTATGTCTGACAGAGGTGGTTTGAAATTAAGGTTATAGAGATAGTTCATTACGTCTCATTATATGAACATCCAAATATTTTATTAAAGAAGTGGCCCGTGCAAATGAGGTTGCTGTTTTCAGTAGTACCACTGTTGTTTATGACATGTTGATGTTTAGAATCTGTAATTTCGATAAGATGACTTTGAAGTTAGAGACCAAATTGGTTTAATAGTGCTGTTAATCTCATTAAGATCTGTTGAGAGTTGGTGATTAAGAATAGTAAGTCATCTACAAAGGTGACTACCTACAGTTCATTACCGTCTAATGTGAAACCATTGATATCTTTATCTTATCTAACACAATGTATAAATGTTCCCAGCACCATAACAAATAAGGTCGGCAAGAGGGGCATCCCTGACGATTTGCACAGCATCCAATTTACTCGTAGTTTGGAATATTGAGATAGAGGGAGAAAATAGCATTTACAAAAGTCAAAGAGAAGCCAAATTTACACATGGTGTACTTTATGAATAGTGATGAGTGGCCGGGGCTATATTCAAATTTGCGATATTTCACGAAAATTTGGTTGAATATTGGTCATATATTCGCAAATTCGCGATAGTTTTGTTGATTACAAAAAATCGGCTATGTAATATTTGAGTATTGCGAGCGAAATACAGGCGTGGGTCACTTTTGCTACATTTTTACAAGCTGCTAGAAGTTTCCTGAGATTGGATAAAATGGTTGTCACGGCAGAACATAAAAAAATAGCTATATATGCAGTTGGAGTGCTCCAATATATTCGCGATTGCGCTAATTGGCACTAATTATGTGAATATTTTGGCGCAATGCGTGAAACTTCACATTTTAGCAGGTCTGCATGTATGTATGTGACGAGAGAGTTGAACGACACATCTCTGTGATGAAGGTGGTGCTAAGTGGTATATAAAGTTCATGCAATTGAATTCTCTTCAATTGCATGTATGCATGGACAGCAGAACCTATCACACTACCTAACACACTGCACTGCAACAGCTACGCTATATCAGGATATACCCTACACTGACTATCTCCCACTAACTAACTAACTGGTGAAGTGGCAGCTACATGAAGAGATCACAGAGTGGTGATTTGGCAGCAGCATGAGGAGACCACAGAGTGTCACAATGACATAGTGTGGAGGTGGTAGTAGCATGATGAGACCACAGAGTGGCCCAGAGACAGAGTTGTGAGTTGGCAGCAGCATGAGGAGACCACAGAGTGGTGAAGTGGCAGAAGCATGAGGAGACCACAGAGTGGAACAATTACAGAGTGTGGAGGTGGCATCATCATCAGAAGACCACAGAGTGACCGAGTGGAGAGGTGGCAGGCAATAGCAGTACCCGCTGAGGATGGTGGGTGGCAGCATCAGAATAGTAGCTGATGCAGGTAGTTAGAAGAAACCGGTCTCTTTTGTCAAGGTTTGAGTGATGCAGCATAAATGATCTAATCTGATGCATCAGGCTTGAAGGGTGGAAATCTTGGCTGATCCACGCCTGAATCATCTAGACAAAGATCAGTCTCTCCACATGTTGGGTGGACAGGCGAGTTCTCCTTGAGGTAACTATGGCCCCCGCTGCACTAAACACCGACTCTGATGCCACACTACTGGCCATGCAGGGCAATTTTTCCAGGGCAAACACTCTCAGTTGCGGCCACAAATCCAGTTTGGCTGTTCAGTAATCCAGCAGATCTTCATTGTGGGGTGGAAGGGTGCTGTCCAAGTATGCCATCACCTCCTGATTCAGGTTCTGCTCCAGGTCTTTCTGCTGCTGCTGGCGAGTAGTTTCTTCACTAGGCGAGACAAGGAAGCTGCTCATCATCGGCTCTAGAATCAAGCTGCTGCTTATGGAGCTGGAACTGCTCCTACCCACTCACCCCGCCACAGCAGCCATGGCAGTGAAACGAGAGCACAGAGTGCCCCCCCCCCCCCGGTCAGACCTGTGAGAGGATGGATGATAGCATAGATAGTGAGTGGCCAACTGACTACATAGGATGTCTCTATAGTAGTTCAGTTTGCCCTCCCTCTCAGCTGGTGTAAAATATGCCCCCATTTTGGACCGGTATCAAGGGTCCAACAAGGTGGAGAACCAGAAGTCATCTCTCTACTGAATGGTGACAATTTGGCTGTCACTACCAAATAAGTGAGCATGCATCAGGCCATTTGCACAAGTGACTCGGAGGGACTCCCTGCCTCCATCTCCACTGCATACGGCCGGAGTCCTGGCGACTGACAAATAACGTGGCATCCTCAAAGGACCTGAGCAAACGGCAGGTGTCATGCATGAGCTGCCACTGGCTGTAATTGAAGTTACACAGGGGAGTACTCCTATCCGCTTGGATCATCAAGAAACCATTTATGGCCTTTCTCTGTTTGTATAGTTGGTCCAATATATGGGAGGTGGAAATGTCGCATATGAGCCTATGTTGATGCCGTTCTGTCGCTGTAGCTCAAGGAGGGAGTGCTTTGTGGTGTATGAATGGCTGAAGTGCATGCACAGTTTCCTGGCCATTTTTAGGATGTCTTGCAGATGGGTGGAAGACTTCAGGCACTGCTTGATAACCAGATTGAACACGTGCGCCATGCAGGGCGCATGGCTCAGCCCTCCTTGATGCAGCGCCGACACCATGTTCTTCCCGTTGTCGGTCACCATGGTTTCCGATTTTGAGTTGTTGCGGAGAAAGACAGGATTTGATTTCTTGATGAAGGACACGGAGCAGTTCCTCCCCTGTGAGACTCCGTTTGCCCAGACAAACGAGGTATAGAACAGCGTGACACCGTCGTGCCCTGCACATGTAGTATGCTGGAGGAGCACTGTAAATAGCGATGAGAGGCTATATTCGAATTTGTGATATTTCACGAATATTTTGGTGAATATTCACATATATTCGCGAATCCAAGAATATTTTCTTGATTGTGAAAAATCTGCAATATAATATTCGCGTAATGCGCGCAAAATACAGGCGTCACTTTTGCTACATTTTCCAAACTGCTAGAAGTTTCCTGAGACTGGAGAAAATGGTTGGCACGGCAGAACATTAAAAATGGCTTTATATGCAGTTAGAGTGCTCCAATATATTTGTGATTGCGCTAAATCGGCACCAATGATGCAAATATTTTGGCGCAATACGTGAAAATTCACATTTTAGCAGGTCTGCATTTATGTATGGACAGCAGAACCTAACACACTGCACTGAAACAGCTACACTATATCAGGATATAACCTACTTTGACTATCTCCCACTATTATCTGTATTATATATATAAGCTAGCTAACTATCTATCTAATGTAGTGTGGAAAGCACAGAGCACAGCAATCACACTGCTGTCTCTCTCAGAACTTAAAAAAAAAAAAACTGTAGAAAATGGCTGCTGGGGAGGTTCTTATATAGTAAGGGGTAGGCAATTTTCCTATTGGTTGCTAGGGATGTTGCTAAACTCAGAAAAATACATTGCAGCCTTCTCATTGGCCCACAGGCAAGAAGGGAGGTTACTGATGAAAAACAAATCTAGAATATTCAAAATTATGAATATATATAACTATATTCTAAATATTTGCTAATTCTCGAAGAGACAATATTTGCGATTAATATTCGCGATTTGAAAATTAACAACTATCTGTGTTGTGCATCTATACCCGGGAGAGCAATTCCTGCACATATGGTCCGCGAATGGCGATCCCCAGCAAAAAATGTAAGACGCCGACAGCGGATCACAAGTACCACAAAGACATCCTACACCAGATAGCAAACTGTGTGGATGTAATTAACTATATGAAATAAACATTTACAATAATAGGTGGGGTTGAGCATTTCCTGCCTCTTAAGACCATGTTATTTTGTCATGTAGTTTGTATATGTATGCTTGGAGGTGTATAAATTCCAAATTTGAATGTCCCTTGATTTTCATCAAAGGCAACATTTAGTTGCACCTGTGAGGCCTGCCTTAGTCAGCCATTGGTGGGACTCACAGCCTCCTCTCTCCTCCCATTGTATGTGTAGTTTCACACTGGAGGCGAACGGGAGCTGTTTGCTGTGAGTCGGACCTTATGTTCGCCCACTGGCCCCCGGTATTGCCCATATGGCACAGGTAGGTTAGCGTTAGGTCCCGTGCCACTTTATATACCTTGATGGGGTGCGGGCTCCCAGTATGTCCTTAATACAAGGATATATTGCCTAAAGTCTCATTTTAACACCAGTATGAGGGTTTAGTCTGATTTTGTAGATTGCATCCACCACAGTAGTGCACCTATTCTTGCAAATGTTTACTTCAACATTCAACAAGCCCTTTTTTTCCACTAATACACCACAAAAAAGATTTTAGAGCATATTACTGCACCACTGAACGGCTAATAAGCCCTTTTTTGCACTAATACACCCCCAAAAAGACTTCAGAACATATAACTGCACCACTAATAACAATAATACATTTTTTCCCACTAATACACCACAAAAAAGGCAGTAATTTTGTCACTTCACTGCACAACGGCAAATAAGCCTTTTTTTTTCACCAATACACCCCCAAAAATGCTTTAAAGCATATAACTGCACCGCACAAGGGCTAAACAAATATTTACTAGTAATACACCCTGTTAATGGCTGTATCACACAGCACTTGCACCACAATAACAAGCGAGGTTTGCTGGAATTACAGAGGTATCATCTATAGCAAACCTAAAAGCAGCAGTAATATGTCAATTTGGATCCCCAGTCAGTGCAGCAAGGTGCAATAGGATTGCAACTATTACCTAGGCTGGACACTCCTCTATTGGACTCTGTTCTCCTTTTATAGTGTGGAATAATTTCCCTACACTTCTAATGATCTTTCCCTGAACTTCTATTTAGCCCCAAAAAAGTTTTCAAGTCTTTTCCAGGGCCGTAGATAAGGGGGGGGGATAGGGGGATTCAACCCCCCCCCCCCCCCCCCGAGTGTCTGTCCTCAGCATCAGTGGCGGATTACAATAGGGACGTTCGGGTCGGCAGCCCCCGGGCCCAGCACCGCTGGGGGGCCCAACGCTGACCTGAACGCCCACATACTGCCGTGGGGCACGGGAGTGCATAGCTCCCTGTCCCGTCGCCGATCACCGCCATAGGCTTCAGGCCTTGTAGGCCTGAGGCCTATGCGGTAGTGAAATCCCGGCGCAGGCGTGCATGATGACATCATCGCGCGCCTGTGCCGGGACGCAGCACTGTCACGCGCCTGACTCATCCCGCCTTCTTCTGCGAGCAAGTGCCTGGACCTGGACATAGGTGAGTATTTAGCTTTTCATTTTTTGTTTCATGTGCCTACTTTGGGGGACATGTGGGGGGGGGGACACACAGGAGGACATATTAGGGAAGATAAATCGAGTACATGGGGGGCGGGAATGTGGGGGCTGTATGGGGCCAAATTATTATGGGAGGGACTACTATGTTGGGGCAAATTACTAGATGGGGCAGTGTGGGGGCAAATTATTATGGGAGGGATTACTATGTGGGGGCAGTGTGGTGGAAATTACTATGTGGGGGCAGTGTGGTGGAAATTACTATATGGGGGTGTTGCTATTGTGATGGCACTATAGGGGCAATTCTATTATTTCTGGGGACACTATACAGGGATTATTGCCTGGAGCACAATATAGGGTGTTATTATTACTGGAGACACTCTAGGGGACATTATAGCTGCTGTGGACACTATAGGAACATTTGGGGTAATTTAGCAAACTGGTGTAACGCAGAACTGGCTTAGTTGCCCATAGCAGCCAATCAGATTCCACCTTTCATATTTGACAGCTCTTTTGGAAATCTAGTTCTACTTTACACCAGTTTGATAAATTACCCCAATTATGTCTATTAGGGTCACTATTTTTTTCAGCAGTATAGTTCCTGGGGCATTGGGGAGCACAACGGGCACAGTATTGGGGGTGGCAGGATGACACTGTGGGGACACCAGGATGAGGAGGTTGATGGAAAAATTGAGAAATCTAACGTGTCTGTGTTACAAACTGTAGAGAAGAGATGCGGCTGAGAGAATTTGCCATGGTGGTCTGGGTCAAATGGAGGAGAAGAGGAAAGAGAAGGTCTACATGACAGGAGATGTCACTGGATGTAAGAGGTATGTGGTGCTGTATTCTCCTCCATGTCTTTTTTATTACAATTATATGTATTTTAAATTTGGCGACCAAATTTTAAAGTTTAGAACCCAATATGGGGTATTTTAAATTAGTGATAGATTATTAGATAGTAGTAGTACATATACTTTGCACAAGTAGCTCACTTAGTCACTTACATAAGGAACGGTGGGTCCGTCTTGCAATAGGGACACTGTCAGGGACACTGTTATGGGGGGGGGGGGGGGAAGATATCTGTGGATGTGGATGATGACTCTTATAATTTGAGAAAGCTGAACCTCCCCCAGGAAAAAAAATTATCTACAGCCATGGTCTTTTCTACCACTTTCCCTAGCGCCTGCTAACGTCTCTCCCTGCAGTAAGTACACTGGAAAATGGCTGAATTCAAGAAGGCTCAGGCTATTTATAGGGTTATGATATCACAGGGACTGGCTGGCTGCTGATTGGCTTCATGCGTGGCATTGTGGGTGATCCCTCGTTCCCAGTGTTCTTTGCTCCATGTCCTAACACTTGTAGCAGCCATTTTAGGAAAAAATGTGATTTGTTACCACAAAGTGTGAGGAAATTCCAATTCGGTGCAAATCTAATTTTTCCTGAAATTCGGATTGAATTCCACTTCTTCAACTTCAATTCGCTCATCTCTAATTTAAATTATAAGGGCTAGTGTAATATTTTTGAAAAGTCTTAATTATCAGGAGTAGAGATCATGGTAGCACCGTTTTCATTTTTTATATTGTGGATGTATGATTTTTCCTTTTCATATTCCCTTCCTTATTTCCATGTGCAAATAATTTGCGTTTATAGTGTAAAAAATGCTTGGCTGCTTTTGAATTCAGGATAGTGAGGAGTTTTTCTCTCAGCTTTGCCAAATAATCTTTTATTTGAATTGACTGAGAATATTTACTTGCCATTTGCATCAATATAGCATCAATGTTCTTTTGTTGCTCCTTTTTCACTCCCATAGCTCCCATAGCAATGAATGTTTCCTATGTACACTTTATACGTCTCCCAGATAGTGCCGATCTTGGGTGTTAGTATCAAAATACATATCCATGTGTGTTTGTACTGTGCGTAATTCATATCAAAATTGAGTAGTGATTCCTTTTATTTATAGTTCCATTCCTTATGGGGCAAAGAGGAAAAAATAATGGGGGTCTTTTACTAACCAGGAATACGCCTATATAAGGCATATTTATGGTGCTGATTGTGGCGCAAAGGTCCTTTGTGCCATATATCTGCAACATTTCCCTGCTCTCGCTAGGTCTAAAAAGTGGGCGTAGCATGGGCGAGAAAGGGGACGGGACGGGAAGCCCATCTCACTTACCATTTTCTATAGCTGGGTTAGAAAATGGTCAAAATGGAAGACTGCAAGGAAACTCTACATTACTCTGGCGGATTCACCGTCAGCTATAAGGTATATTGTTATTCCCATGTTATTGACATGTTTCTTTAAATTAATAAACACTTGCAGTTTTGCTAGTACTGCTGCATATCTCCTGCTCCTCTTCCAAGCAACCCCAGAGAAGCCTTTCAGTTGCATCCTCTCTATCGTCACTAACCCCTCCTAATGGGGTGCTTTCTTTTTTCCCAAAACCCTATGTGCTATAGAAGATGCTCAATATAGTCTCCCTCTTGATGACTTGTATGAGAATAGTCAGCTTTTGGACTGCTCTGAGGAAGAGGTTAAGGTGGACGCAGATGACACCTTGCATAGCTTTTTGGTGGCAGTAGGCATTGTGATAGTGACAGTGGAACTATGGAAAAATATAGAGCAGGGAAGGGGGGCCAAGGAGCCCACTGTGAAATAGCACAGTGTGATAAAAGTGTCAAGGAGGGTGAAGATGATGATAACACTAATTATGAGTTAGACAGGACCTACAGGCCAGATTGGGCCACTGTGGAGGAGGTAACATCAGAGGAGGAAGGTGGTGTTAATTAAAAAGCAGATACAATGTACAGCCAGAACCTCCCAAAAAAACTACCAAAGCCAGATCTGCTTCTATCATGATCAGCTTGGAAACTGGTGATGCTGCTGATACTGTGGCTAAGGCAAGTATCTCTCATCTGGCAATTTTTCCAGAAGACAAAAGCATTACCATGTGCAAAATCTGTAGGATTAAAAGAAGCCGTTGACATTCAAACTGAAATGTAGGCACCACAGCTCTATCACAGCATATGACGCTGCATCACCAGTTACTGTTGGAAAACAGAAGCAGCTGCCAGCTAGTGCAACAAGAGATTCTTCCTTTGCTGTAGTTAGGTCACATCCACATGCAGTACAGTGACCTTGTCAGTGTCATCATTAGTTACTACTTCTCCCATTCAGACTCCTTCTCCTCCACTCTGTTGTCAGCCGATAATGGGCAACTGCCACATTCTCAACCAATAGCAGAATGTGTTGCCAGGAAACAAATCTACACGCCCACCAATCCACTGGTGAGCAAGCATAACTCTCACCAGGCTAGAAGATACCTAACCTCCATTAGTGCTACAAAAAAAAAAACATCCCTGCCTTGTACTCCTGTTCAGCAACAGTACATGTTTTTTTTATAGCCCACTGGATAAATGCTTTTTGTGGTGAGGTAGCTCCACAGCAACAAGGCCAAGTCTTATTGACACCCCCATGTTTGTGTTGGTCATGTTCCCATAACAGCCACTTATCTGACTCATATGTATAAAGTGAAGCTTTACTATGCCATGTTAGAGCTGGTCATCCTGGGCACAGCCAATCAGTTGCCAATGTGCATCAAGCAGCAGACATTCCACTGGCTGTCTCCTTGCCATCTTCAACAGAGCAAGATAGGCAGCAGCAATGGCAAGAACATGGTGGCCAAGCTGCATTTGGGAGAAATAACATATGCTCCCTGCATGTCCCACATGATCAATTTAATCATGTAAAGCTTTTTTTTTTTAAGTATGGTGGCTTGCAGACTGTGCTGGCCATGAGCAGGAGACTGTCATCATATTTCAACTATTCTTATGTGGCAAGGAACACCCTCCTGAACTAGCAGAAACAGAACAGTCTTCCATTCCACTGCTTGATCCGTGACATTCCAACTCACTGAAATTCCACTTCCCATATGCTAGAGCATCTGTATGAGCAGTATAAAGCTGTGAAAGATTTTGTCATGCACCAGACCACCTCAGCAAGGGAGCAAGGTATTCTTTTTATAAGTTCAGGCAGTGGTAGCTTATCAGAGATGCTTGTTGCATATTAAGGCCTTTCAAAGACATTACTAGATTTGTCAGAACGGACAACTGCAGCATCAACTATGCCAGGGTTGAACAACCTGTGGCTCTCCAGCTGTTGTAAAACTACAATAACCACAATGCCCTGTAGTAGGCTGAAAGCTGTAGGCTGTCCAGGCATGCTGGGAGTTGTAGTTTTGCAACAGCTGGAGAGCCACAGGTTATCCCTGAACTATGTCAACCCCCTGATATTTATCTTAGAAGATGCTTACACTGATGGAACAAGGGACGGCGGAAGAACAATAGCTTATGCATCTTGCTGGCTGCCCTGTAGCTGTTGGTGACCCACAAGTAGAAAGTCCTATGGAGGATGAAATAGAAGATGAGGAGCTGCCACTGGAGGAGGAGGAGTTTCTTGTGCAGGAGGACGAGGCTGCTGCTGACAGCCACACTGGTCAAGATGAGCAATTATCTCAGTGGGGGGCAGATCTGAAAAAAAAAAAATGGGTCCTTGGGCATGCTGGCTTGCTTACATATTGACAGGTTTATCATTCACATGAAGTAATTTGATGATTAATGGATAGCAATGCTTCGTGTGATTTGTTTGTCTGCCTGTGCACAGTGTCTAGTCTGCTGCCTGCATTTTCCTTCACCTTGTATTTTCCTGTGCTCTGGTATTGTATCATGACATGCCTGTGTTCCTGGTGCTTTGCACTTGAGTTCCTGAGTCTGAAGGACAGCTGCCAAGTACATAGGGACCATTCCAGGAGGTATTGGTATGGTTGCTAACCTGTAGTGAAATCCACATCCCTGTATAGGGGTTAAAGGGTAAATACTGAGGTGGCACTAGAATAATGCCCTTAAGGTTTGACCTAATGTCAGACTGGTTACTTGGGACAGTGGTTCCACAACCATTGATCCATAAAATGTTGGTGTTATATAAATAAGTAATTCATACTTTATTACTAAATTCATTATAATTAATTGTTTAATTTTTATAAATTATAGTTTGTCTATCAATACAGCTTTTTATATGTTTGCTCTGTTTTCCATTTATAGCTTGATCTGTTTTTCCACAGTAATACACGAGTATAGTACAGTAAGTAAGCTGAAAGATTTTCAACAAGTGCCATTCAGGACTTGATCCATTAGCTTTTTCTCCAGTGAATCAGAGAATGGAGTATATTTTTTGTTAGTACGACTTCTGCATGTTTTATTTGTTATGCTATTTTAATATGTTTGTTTTTCTTTGCAGCACAAGATGTTCCGGTGTTATAGACATGGGGTGATTGGTGTTCATTTTATAGCATGTACAGCTTCTTACTGCTGTCTATTTTTTAATTGAAGTGCTGAATACTGGAACATTTCATTTATAACATAGCTTAGACTTACTCAGTCATTTTATTTTTTTATTTGAAGCGCTCAATAATATTCTTTTAGGAAAAAATCATAGATAAATATAAATGAAAATATAAAAAATAAATAATTTAATGCATTGGACATTTATCAAATAACTGCAGGGACCATAATTACATCATATAGATGTCTTTTGGAACATTACTTATTTTACTGTCATTTCCATGAGCATATATTACTTTTCTTGTTTTACCAGAGGAAATAAAACAACAAAGTCAAAATTAACATTTTACTGCTCTCTGTGGAGTATCAGTTCCTAAAAGATTGATGGGAAAGCCAGCACAATGTGGAGAGTAAACATGATACGTGCAGTTAGGATAATTCCAGCGATTTAGTTATTCGTCTAGTTCAATTTATAACAAATGCCTATGCCGATGCATTGTCATCTCTTGGATTTTAGAGATTTGTGAAACTATTCGCAATATTTACATTACATAAAGGCTTCTATTTAATGAATATTTCTGCAAAGCTATAAAATTTATATAATGCAAAACATAATTTTGTTTTAAGTAGATATATCTTCTTACCATGTTACCGTTCTAAAATATCAAGTTAAACTTTTTTGTTGACTTAAGAAAAAAGTAATAAAACTGTTGTGTTCACTCAAGAATTGTTGTAGAACATTGATACTGCAATCTAACTTTCAGTAGCATTAAATTATAGAACACATTCTTCTACTTGTGAAACATAACAGCATTTCAAGTCATTATAAAAAATATCAAAGTGCCAAAAATTCTAAACTAAAAAAAATCACAAAAAGCCGGTAATGTTACTGGTCTCATTCTACAGCCCAATCTTACAGAAAGTATGAAACAAATATATTCATAATGGTGAATGCTTTAATGCTGTATACTTAAAGGGGATGTTTACTGAACACCAACACTGTTCAAGTGCACCAATTAGGACATACATACCTATAGGTATACCCTGCTCGACAAGCCACTCACTAGAAGTAGCTAATGCTCTGGCAGAAGAGATGGCCTTGAAGCTCGCCCGACGGTCATTTCGCGGCCAACTTTGCTCATTCACGATTTGCCAAACATGCAAACATATGGTGATATTCGCATGCGCCATATTTTTTTGCATAGCACCGAACTGTGACCCATGACACATCCATCAGATGGGACAGGACAGCCAATTGAGACGTTTCAGCACATGGACACACCCCCAACCATATAACAGAACCCGATCTGGCAGCCATTTTACATTATTAGTTTTGCCAGTGTAGGGAGAGGTTGCATTTTGGAGCAGGGACAGTTAGGGACACCAAACGCTAGCTAATAGGGCCACAAAAGACCTTTTAAGGACTGGTATAGGTGTGCTATCGATATACCTGTTTCTGCCAAATACTGATTGAGGGGTGCTATATACCTGTGTCCGCCAAATACTGATTGAGGGGTGCTATATACCTGTGTCCGCCAAATACTGATTGAGGGGTGCCATATACCTTCTTCCACAAAATACTAATTGATGGGTAAGGCTACTTTCACACTTGCGCTTGATCGGATCCGTTCTGAACGGATCCGATCATATTAATGCAGACGGAGGCTCAGTTCAGTACGGATCCGTCTGCATTAATAACTTAGAAAAATTTCTAAGTCTGAAAGTAGCCTGACCGGATCCGTTGAGCCATATGGTGTCATCTTCAAGCGGATCCGTTCCCATTGACTTACATTGTAAGTCTGAACGGATCCGCTCGCCTCCGCACGGCCAGGCGGACAGCTGAACGCTGCAAGCAGCGTTCAGCTGTCCGCCTGGCCGTGCGGAGGCGAGCGGAGCGGAGGCTGAACGCCGCCAGAGTGATGCAGTCTGAGCGGATCCGCTCCATTCAGACTGCATCAGGGCTGGACGGAGGCGTTCGGGTCCGCTCGTGAGCTCCTTCAAACGGAGCTCACGAGCGGACCGACGAACGCAAGTGTGAAAGTAGCCTTACATGTACCTGTTTCTGCCAAATACTGATTGAGGGGTGCTATATACCTTTTTCTACTAAAAACTGAATGAGGTGTGCTATTGCTATATATAGGGATGAGCGAACCCGAAGTGTATAGTTCGGGTTCGTACCGAATTTTGGGGTGTCCGTGACACGGACCCGAACCTGGACATTTTCATAAAAGTCCGGGTTCGGTGTTCGTCGCTTTCTTGGCGCTTTTTGAAAGGCTGCAAAGCAGCCAATCAACAAGCGTCATACTACTTGCCCCAAGAGGCCGTCACAGCCATGCCTACTATTGGCATGGCTGTGATTGGCCAGTGCAGCATGTGACCCAGCCTCTATTTAAGCTGGAGTCACATAGCGCCGCCCGTCACTCTGCTCTGATCAGTATAGGGAGAGGTTGCAGCTGCGACGTTAGGGCGAGATTAGGCAGTGATTAACTCCTCCCAAAAACTTCATTCAGAGATCGATCTGCAGCTGTGGATGATTGAACTGCTGCTATTGAATTGCTCACTGTTTTTAGGCTGCCCAGAGTGTTTTTCAGTCACTTTTTCCTGGGGTGATCGGCGGCCATTTTGTGTCTTTTAACCCTCAGTAGTGTGGTGAATTTAAAGTGCATTTAACCCTCAATGGTGTGGTTGTTTTTTGGCTAAATCCTACATCAGGGTCAAGCTGTCACACCAAGTGCATTTAACCAGCAATAGTGTGGTTATTTTTTGGCCATATACTACATCAGGGGCAATCTGTCACCAAGTGCATTTAACCCTCAATGGTGTGGTTGTTTTTTGGCTAAATCCTACATCAGGGTCAAGCTGTCACACCAAGCGCATTTAACCATCAATAGTGTGGTTATTTTTTGGCCAGATACTACATCAGGGGCAAGCTGTCACCAAGTGCATTTAACCCTCAATGGTGTTGTTGTTTTTTGGCTAAATCCTACATCAGGGTCAAGCTGTCACACCAAGTGCATTTAACCATCAATAGTCTGGTTATTTTTTGGCCATATACAACATCAGGGGCAAGCTGTCACCAAGTGCATTTAACCCTCAATGGTGTGGTTGTTTTTTGGCTAAATCCTACATCAGGGTCAAGCTGTCACACCAAGTGCATTTAACCATCAATAGTCTGGTTATTTTTTGGCCATATACTACATCAGGGGCAAGCTGTCACCAAGTGCATTTAACCCTCAATGGTGTGGTTGTTTTTTGGCTAAATCCTACATCAGGGTCAAGCTGTCACACCAAGTGCATTTAACCAACAATATTGTGGTTATTTTTTTGGCCATATACTACATCAGGGGCAAGCTGAGCCTGTCACCAAGTGCATTTAACCCTCAATAGTGTGGTTGGTCAAGCTGTCACACCAAGTGCATTTAACCATCAATAGTGTGGTTATTTTTTGGCCATATCCCAGTCTAATTCTGTCAGTAAACGTATACCTGTCACCCAGCGCCTAAATAATAGGCCTAAAATTTATAGTCAGCTAAATCTGTGGTTATTGCTGTGGCTGGGCAAGTTATTTAGTGTCCGTCAAAGCACAGTTTTTGTTCTGGGTTGAAATACAATTCCCAATTTAGCAATTTCCTAATTTAGTGGTTTCTGCTGTATCAGAGCTACTTTAAATCTATCCCTAAAAGGGTATATAAGATTCAAGGTGCACATAGGGTCATTCTGAATAACTTCACACACACGCTACTGTGCATTTCCAAGTCTAATTCTGTCAGTAAACCTATACCTGTCACCCAGCGCCTAAATATTAGGCCTCAGATTTATATTCAGCTAAATCTGTCGTTACTGCTGTGCCTGTATTAGTGTAATACGGTACCTAAATAGATAGCCAGATAGTGTTAGGAGTCTGTAAAAAAAGGCCTGAATTTGAATTCAATACATTGGGCCAAATAATATTTTTCTTATTGTGGTGAACGGTAACAATAAGGAAAACATCTAGTAAGGGACGCGGACATGGTCGTGGTGGTGTTAGTGGACCCTCTGGTGCTGGGAGAGGACGTGGCCGTTCTGCCACAGCCACACGTCCTAGTGTACCAACTACCTCAGGTCCCAGTAGCCGCCATAATTTACAGCAATATTTGGTGGGGCCCAATGCCGTTCTAAGGATGGTAAGGCCTGAGCAGGTACAGGCATTAGTCAATTGGGTGGCCGACAGTGGATCCAGCACGTTCACATTATCTCCCACCTAGTCTTCTGCAGAAAGCGCACAGATGGCGCCTGAAAACCAAGCCCATCAGTCTGTCACATCACCCCCATGCATACCAGGGAAACTGTCTGAGCCTCAAGTTATGCAGTAGTCTCTTATGCTGTTTGAAGACTCCGCTGGCAGGGTTTCCCAAGGGCATCCACCCAGCCCTTCCCCAGCGGTGGAAGACATAGACTGCACTGATGCACAACCACTTATGTTTCCTGATGATGAGGACATGGGAATACCACCTCAGCAAGTCTCTGATGATGACGAAACACAGGTGCCAACTGCTGCGTCTTTCTGCAGTGTGCAGACTGAACAAGAGGTCAGGGATCAAGACTGGGTGTAAGACGATGCAGGGGACGATGAGGTCCTATACCCCACATGGAATGAAGGTCGTGCCACTGACTTTCACAGTTCGGAGGAAGAGGCAGTGGTGAGACCGAGCCAACAGCGTAGCAAAAGAGGGAGCAGTGGGCAAAAGCAGAACACCCGCCGCCAAGAGACTCCGCCTGCTACTGACCGCCGCCATCTGGGACCGAGCACCCCAAAGGCAGCTTCAAGGAGTTCCCTGGCATGGCACTTCTTCAAACAATGTGCTGACGACAAGACCCGAGTGGTTTGCACGCTGTGCCATCAGAGCCTGAAGCGAGGCATTAACGTTCTGAACCTTAGCACAACCTGCATGACCAGGCACCTGCATGCAAAGCATGAACTGCAGTGGAGTAAACACCTTAAAAACAAGGAAGTCACTCAGGCTCCCCCTGCTACCTCTTCTGCCACCTCGGCCTCTTCAGCTGCTGCCGCCTCGGCCTCTTCCTCCGCCTCTGGAGGAACGTTGGTACCTGCCGCCCAGCAAACAGGGGCTGTACCACCAACACCACCACCTCCGTCACCAAGCATCTCAACCATGTCACACGCCAACGTTCAGCTCTCCATCTCACAAACATTTGAGAGAAAGCGTAAATTCCCACCTAGCCACCCTCGATCCCTGGCCCTGAATGCCAGCATTTCTAAACTACTGTCCTATGAAATGCTGTCATTTAGGCTGGTGGACACAGACAGCTTCAAACAGCTCATGTCGCTTGCGGTCCCACAGTATGTTGTTCCTAGCCGGCACTACTTCTCCAAGAGAGCCGTGCCTTCCCTGCACAACCAAGTATCCGATAAACTCAAGTGTGCACTGCGCAACGCCATCTGTGGCAAGGTCCACCTAACCACAGATACGTGGACCAGTAAGCACGGCCAGGGACGCTATATCTCCCTAACTGCACACTGGGTAAATGTAGTGGCAGCTGGGCCCCAGGCAGAGAGCTGTTTGGCGCACGTCCTTCCGCCGCCAAGAATCGCAGGGCAACATTCTTTGCCTCCTGTTGCCATCTCCTCCTACTCAGCTTCCTCCTCCTCTTCTTCCACCTGCTCATCCAGTCAGCCACACACCTTCACCACCAACTTCAGCACAGCCCGGGGTAAACGTCAGCAGGCCATTCTGAAACTCATATGTTTGGGGGACAGGCCCCACACCGCACAGGAGTTGTGGCGGGGAATAGAACAACAGACCGACGAGTGGTTGCTGCCGGTGAGCCTCAAGCCCGGCCTGGTGGTGTGCGATAATGGGCGAAATCTCGTTGCAGCTCTGGGACTAGCCGGTTTGACGCACATCCCTTGCTTGGCGCATGTGCTGAATTTGGTGGTGCAGAAGTTCATTCACAACTACCCCGACATGTCAGAGCTGCTGCATAAAGTGCGGGCCGTCTGTTCGCGCTTCCGGCGTTCACATCCCGCCGCTGCTCGCCTGTGTGCGCTACAGCGTAACTTCGGGCTTCCCGCTCACCGCCTCATATGCGACGTGCCCACCAGGTGGAACTCCACCTTGCACATGCTGGACAGACTGTGCGAGCAGCAGGCCATAGTGGAGTTTCAGCTGCAGCACGCACGGGTCAGTCGCACTGCAGAACAGCACCACTTCACCACCAATGACTGGGCCTCGATGCAAGACCTGTGTGCCCTGTTGCGCTGTTTCGAGTACTCCACCAACATGGCCAGTGGCGATGACGCCTTTATCAGCATTACAATACCACTTCTATGTCTCCTTGAGAAAACACTTAGGGCGATGATGGAAGAGGAGGTGGCCCAGGAGGAGGAGGAGGAGGAAGAGGGGTCATTTTTAGCACTTTCAGGCCAGTCTCTTCGAAGTGACTCAGAGGGAGGTTTTTTGCAACAGCAGAGGCCAGTTACAAATGTGGCCAGCCAGGGCCCACTACTGGAGGACGAGGAGGACGAGGAGGAGGTGGAGGAGGATGAGGATGAAGCATGGTCACAGCGGGGTGGCACCCAACGCAGCTCGGGCCCATCACTGGTGCGTGGCTGGGGGAAACGCAGGACGATGACGATACGCCTCCCACAGAGGACAGCTTGTCCTTACCCATGGGCAGCCTGGCACACATGAGCGACTACATGCTGCAGTGCCTGCGCAACGACAGCAGAGTTGCCCACATTTTAACGTGTGCGGACTACTGGGTTGCCACCCTGCTGGATCCACGGTACAAAGACAATGTGCCCACCTTACTTCCTGCACTGGAGCGTGACAGGAAGATGCGCGAGTACAAGCGCACGTTGGTAGACGCACTACTGAGAGCATTCCCAAATGTCACAGGGGAACAAGTGGAAGCCCAAGGCCAAGGCAGAGGAGGAGCAAGAGGTCGGCAAGGCAGCTGTGTCACGGCCAGCTCCTCTGAGGGCAGGGTTAGCATGGCAGAGATGTGGAAAAGTTTTGTCAACACGCCACAGCTACCTGCACCACCACCTGATACGCAACGTGTTAGCAGGAGGCAACATTTTACTAACATGGTGGAACAGTACGTGTGCACACCCCTCCACGTACTGACTGATGGTTCGGCCCCATTCAACTTCTGGGTCTCTAAATTGTCCACGTGGCCAGAGCTAGCCTTTTATGCCTTGGAGGTGCTGGCCTGCCCGGCGGCCAGCGTTTTGTCTGAACGTGTATTCAGCATGGCAGGGGGCGTCATTACAGACAAACGCAGCCGCCTGTCTACAGCCAATGTGGAAAAATGAACCAGGCATGGATCCCACAGGACCTGTCCATCCCTTGTGCAGATTAGACATTAACTACCTCCCCTTAACCATATATTATTGTTCTCCAGGGCACTTCCTCATTCAATCCTATTTTTATTTTCATTTTACCATTATATTGCGAGGCTACCCAAAGTTGATTGAACCTCTCCTCTGTCTGGGTGCCGGGGCCTAAATATATGCCAATGGACTTTTCCAATGTTGGGTGACGTAAAGCCTGATTCTCTGCTATGACATGCAGACTAATTCTCTGCTGACATGAAGCCAGATTCTCTGTTACGGGACCTCTCTCCTCTGCCTGGGTGCTGGGCCTAAATATATGACAATGGACTGTTGCAGTGGTGGCTGACGTGAAGCCTGATTCTCTGCTATGACATGCAGACTGATTCTCTGCTGACATGAAGCCAGATTCTCTGTTACGGGACCTCTCTCCTCTGCCTGGGTGCTGGGCCTAAATATATGACAATGGACTGTTGCAGTGGTGGCAGACGTGAAGCCTGATTCTCTGCTATGACATGCAGACTGATTCTCTGCTGACATGAGGCCAGATTCTCTGTTACGGTACCTCTCTCCTCTGCCTGGGTGCTGGGCCTAAATATATGACAATGGACTGTTACAGTGGTGGCTGACGTGAATCCTGATTCTCTGCTATGACATGCAGACTGATTCTCTGCTGATATGAAGCCAGATTCTCTGTTACGGGACCTCTCTCCTCTGCTTGGGTGCCTGGGCCTAAATATATGACAATGGACTATTGCAGTGGTGGCTGACGTGAAGCCTGATTCTCTGCTATGGGACCTCTCTCCAATTGATATTGGTTAATTTTTACTTTATTTTTATTCATTTTCCTATCCACATTTGTTTGCAGGGGATTTACCTACATGTTGCTGCCTTTTGCAGCCTTCTAGCTCTTTCCTGGGCTGTTTTACAGCCTTTTTAGTGTCGAAAAGTTCGGGTCCCCATTGACTTTAATGGGGTTCTGGACAAAGTTCGGATGGGGTTCGGATCCCGAACCTGAACATTTCCGGGAAGTTCGGCCGAACTTCTCAAACCCGAACATTCAGGTGTCCGTTCAACTCTAGTAGTCACCTGAAATGGTCTTCCAACAGTCTTGAAGTAGTTCCCAGAGATGCTTAGCACTTGTTGGCCCTTTCGCCTTCACTCTGCGGTCCAGCTCACCCCAAACCATCTTGATTGGGTTCAGGTCCAGTGACTGTGGAGGCCAGGTCATCTGGCTCAGCACCCCATCACTCTCCTTTATGGTCAAATAGCCCTTACACAGCCTGGATGTGTGTTTGGGGTCATTGTCCTGTTGAAAAATAAATGATGGCCCAACTAAACGCAAACCGGATGGAATAGCATGCCGCTGCAAGATGCTGTCGTAGACATGCTGGTTCATTATGCCTTCAATTTTGAATAAATCCCCAACAGTGTCACCAGCAAAGCACCCCCACACAATCACACCTCCTCCTCCATGCTTCACGGTGGGAACCAGGCATGTAGAGTCCATCCGTTCACCTTTTCTGCGTCGCACAAAGACACGGTGGTTGGAACCAAAGATCTCAAATTTGGACTCATCAGACCAAAGCACAGATTTCCACTGGTCTATTGTCCATTCCTTGTGTTCTTTAGCCCAAACAAGTCTCTTCTGCTTGTTGCCTGTCCTTAGCAGTGGTTTCCTAGCAAATATTCTACCACGAAGGCCTGATTCACACAGTCTCCTCTTAACAGTTGGTCTAAAGATATGCTGCTAGGACTATGTGTGGCATTGACCTGGTCTCTAATCTGAGCTGCTGTTAACCTGCGATTTCTGAGGCTGGTGACTCGGATGAACTTATCCTCCGCAGAAGAGGTGACTCTTGGTCTTCCTTTACTGGGGCGGTCCGCATGTGAGCCAGTTTCTTTGTAGCGCTTGATGGTTTTTGTTATTGCACTTGGGGACACTTTCAAAGTTTTCCCAATTTTTGCGGACTGACTGACCTTCATTTCTTAAAGTAATGATGGCCACTCGTTTTTCTTTGCTTAGCTGCTTTTTTCTTGCCATAATACAAATTCTAACAGTCTATTCAGTAGGACTATCAGCTGTGTATCCACCTGACTTCTCCACAACGCAACTGATGTTCCCAACCCCATTTATAAGGCAAGAAATCCCACTTATTAAACCTGACAGGGCACACCTGTGAAGTGAAAACCATTTCAGGTGACTACCTCTTGAAGCTCATCAAGAGAATGCCAAGAGTGTGCAAAGCAGTAATCAAAGCAAAAGGTGGCTACTTTGAAGAACCTAGAATACAACATATTTTCAGCTGTTTCATAGTTTTTGGATAAGTATATAATTCCACATGTGTTAATTCATAGTTTTGATGCCTTCAGTGTGAATCTACAATTTTCATAGTCATGAAAATAAAGCAAACTCTTTGAATGAGAAGATGTGTCCAAACTTTTGGACTGTATTGTATATATATATATATATATATATATATATATAATATATACAAACCCCTCATTGTGCTGAGAAGGCCATATTCCTGAGTGAATATCTCAGAGACATATGTGTTTCACACTGAAAATCCTTGAGAGAAGGGACTCAAAGGTATAAACCTGCTGTACACAGAAAGTTAATTGGCACGCCATTGAGGAACATCATCCAGGTAGGATGTTGTGATTGAAACACACTATTTCTTTCTTGTATCACCATGTGGTTTCCGCATTGTGTTACGACAAAGCAACCAGAGTTCCCCCCATATTATGTGCAGACCATTTTTTTATTTACTTTTACTACTATGTATGTCATGTGTCTTTTTTATATCTTTTATTATTACATTTAGTAAATATATTTAGTCACTTAGCCTGCATAAGCTTAGTTATTCTCAAATATTTTGAATTCACTTTATAAGACAATGGAATTATTGCCATAAAATATTTTTGCTATTATGCAATTTATTTAATAACATCGGACATCAGATACACTGAAAATAAATATACAATTGCTCAGAAGCAGAATACTATTGGGGTTCAGTGCAAGCAATACTAATATATAGAAACATTGTTTTGTGAAACAAAGTATTCTCTTTCTGTTCAAATGAGAAAAAGGAATATATCCTTTTTTGTAGAACAGCAAGAATGAGGTTCTTTAATAGCTCTATTATTAAGCACTGTGACTTACCTACTAAAACAATTATTTCTTTATACAGTGGGATGCGAAAGCAAAATAGTGGCAGGACGGATCCAACAGGGTGAACAGCCTGTCGGAACCGTCCTGCCGCTAGTGTGAAAATAGCCTAAGTCTTCTAATATTATATATACAGTGGGATGCGAAAGTTTGGGCAACCTTGTTAATCGTCATGATTTTCCTGTATAAATCGTTGGTTGTTGCGATAAAAAATGTCAGTTAAATATATCATATATGAGACACACACAGTGATATTTGAGAAGTGAAATGAAGTTTATTGGATTTACAGAAAGTGTGCTATAATTGTTTAAACAAATTTAGGCAGGTGCATAAATTTGGGCACCACAAAAAAGAAATGAAATCAATATTTAGTAGATCCTCCTTTTGCAGAAATTGCAGCCTCTAAACGCTTCCCATAGGTTCCAATGAGAGTCTGGATTCTGGTTGAAGGTATTTTGGACCATTCCTCTTTACAAAACATCTTTACTTCATTCAGGTTTGATGGCTTCCAAGCATGGACGGCTCTCTTTAAGTCACACAACAGATTTTCAATTATATTCAGGTCTTGGGACTGAGATAGCCATTCCAGAACGTTGTACTTGTTCCTTTGCATAAATGCCTTAGTAGATTTTGAGCAGTGTTTAGGGTCGTTGTCTTGTTGAAAGATCCAGCCCCGGCGCAGCTTCAGCTTTGTCACTGACTCCTGGATATTGGTCTCCAGAATCTGCTGATAATAAGTGGAATCCAGGCGTCCCTCAACTTTAACAAGATTCCCAGTCCCTGCACTGACCACACAGCCCCACAGCATGATGGAACCACCACCATATTTTACTGTAGGTAGCAGGTGTTTTTCTTGGAATGCTGTGTTCTTTTTCCACCATGCATAACGCCCCTGGTTATGGCCAAATAACTCAATTTTAGTTTCATCAGTCCACAGCACCTTATTCCAAAATGAAGCTGGCTTGTCCAAATGTGCATTAGCCCATCTCAAGCAGCACTTTTTGTGCTGTGGGCCGAGAAAAGGCTTCCTCTGCATCACTCTCGCATACAGCATCTCCTTGTGTAAAGTGCGCCGAATGGTTGAACGATGCACAGTGACTCCATCTGCAGCAAGATGATGTTGTAGGTCTTTGGTGCTGGTCTGTGGGTTGACTCTGACTCACCATTCATCGTCTGCCACTTCGAGCCTTAGCTTGAACTGAGCTTGTGGTCTTCCATTTCCTCCATATGTTCCTAACTGTGGAAACAGACAGCTGAAATCTCTGAGACAGCTTTCTGTATCCTTCCACTAAACCATGATGGTGAACAATCTTTGTCTTCAGGTCATTTGAGAGTTGTTTTGAGACCCCCATGTTGCTACTCTTCAGAGAAAATTAAAAGAGGAGGGAAACTTACAATTGACCCCCTTAAATACTCTTTCTCATAATTGGATTCACCTGTGTATGTAGGTCAGGGGTCACTGAGCTTACCAAGCCAATTTGAGTTCCAATAATTAGTTCTAAAGGTTTTGGAATCAATAAAATGACAACAGTACCCAAATGTATGCACCTGCCTAATTTTGTTTAAATAATTATAGAACACTTTTTGTAAATCCAATAAACTTCATTTCACTTCTCAAATATCACTGTGTGCGTTTCCTATATGATATATTTAACTGACATTTTTTATCGTAACAACCAACGATTTATACAGGAAAATCATGACGATTAACAAGGTTGCCCAAACTTTCGCATCCCACTGTATTCTTTCTTTACACTGTCCTTGGTATACCAGAAGAGATGCTTTCTTGTGACTGTGTGTACTGTGTAAGATTGTTTTCTCTTAGGATCTGCATATACTCATCCATCCTCATTAATAGCTCAACACAGAATGATGTTCTGCTTGTTCTGCAAAGCAACCCCTTGCCTGCTGCCCAACGGAGTGACTGATCCAGGTTTTATGTCAGCCTGTAAGCTAATCAGGACAAGCCATCCCCCCACTTCCTTCCAGGGTCTTGTGAGCATCCTTCTTTCTCCCTCATGGTTTTGTTCTGCAACATATGCAGTAAAATGGCACTTAGTACCATTTTACTGGATGTGAACGAAACAAATCCAAAAAGGTTTGGGTTTGTTTGGTGGATGAATTTTTTTAAAATATATTATGAACCCAATTATTTATAAACTGATTCACTCATCCTTAGTTTCAACTGATAGTACTACATCTATTGATTAAGGGCTCATTCAGACGGCTGTATGCTGTCCGCAAAAATACTGAATGCTATCCTTTTTTTGCGGATCCATAGCATTCAGTATTTTTGCGGACCCATAGACTTCAATGGGGCCATGTCCTGATTTTCACGGACAAGTATAGAATATGTTTTATTTGTTTTGCGGAACCCTGGAATAGAAAAAGGCCCCATAGAAGTGAATGGGTCAGCATCTAATACGCAAAAAAATCTGCATTTTTGTGGATAGCATACGGCCGTCTGAATGAGCCCTAAATTAGAATATACATCATTTAAGAGATCCAACAATCTTTAGCGTGAGGAAAGAGGTTTGAGTCCCTCCTCTTTGATGACAACTTTATTGCCAGCTGATTAGAGATTATGAGGAAATCAGTTATTTCAACTCCTGAGTTGGGACTACCTGTGACTCCTCATAAATGATCATTCAGTCATTATCTTCTAAAAGCTACGGACATGATTTGCAAGCAGATTTATTGGAGGCTATAGTTTGCATTTAACTGCAAATTTCTGTGATCCTAGTAAAAACTCTGGGAGCTGATGAAATGCTGAAGGGCAGCAAGTGAATTACAGATTAAAAATATCTGAGTTGTATGTGTACTATGATTTGACAAAATTTGATATGATTGGGTAATATGGGAATATGCATGTAGGTATCTGTGAGAAATATTGTCACCAGAATATTATCTTTCTCCAATACCATCATGACTGATGGATAGTCTTCATTTTGAAATTCCTCTTCACAGGAATCTTTGTAGGATGATTGTACTTTGCTTCTGATACTGCTTTTTCCAAAAATCCCTGGAGGAGATGGGTTTGGAGTACATGGTATAGACAGACTAAGGTTGATATCAAAAAGGCCCTATTTGATATCATCTGGGAGACACGCTGGATTGTATTATTAGACATGGTATCGCCTAAGGGGTTAAACCGTGCCATGAGTTTCAAGCCTTTTTTGTAAATGTTGTGTTGTTTTATTTGTTGTGGGTACATAATTTATTTAATGTTTTTTTGTGTCTTTATGTTCTTTTCATCATAGGGTGGGTTTAGGGTAGGGTTTATCTATGCATTTATATAATCTAATCATGGCTGTCAGGATTGTCACTTTAAGTTTATGAATTGTAATAATTCTAGATGTGTTTATTGCCAATTGGAATGAATGCTACACATCATGTGTGTCATTAAGTACTATGCATATTGTTCACATAATGTGTCGCAATTATTTTATATGTTGATATCACAGATTAATTGTATTGCATGAATTGCAATTTTTATTCACGTAATGTGACACAATCATGCTATTTAACTTTATATTGTATAACACATCGTGTTCAGACTTTTGGGGCTTCATAATCATAATATTATATGTTTTTTTGGACACTTTACATTAATGAGGTATACTTGATCCATTTCTCATGACACCATCAATTACACGTATGTCTACACACAGACACATTGTAATGACCGGCGTCACACAAATGGAGGAAAACAGGGAAAGCCCTGCCCAAGGGAGAGGGAAAGGTGGTGACCCCTAACTCACCTTGCGGCTGGCACCTGACTACCCTGACGTCCCTAGACGGGTTCCTCACCCGTGCGGCGATCACGTGCCTAAACCCTGGCTTTCCCTGAAATGAGCCCTAGATAGTGAACGGGCCGGTGGGATCACTAGTCCGCACCACTGCACTAAGAGGGAAACACCAGGGAGAGGACAGACAAATACAAACGAACACAAACACCCAGGTGGGCGACCACAGCAGTCCACAAAGGTCCAACAGGGATCCGGAGGGTAGCGTTCTGAAACAACCATCCGAGAACGCAGCAACACAGCTCCAGTGGGTCAGAATAGATGTCCAGGCAGGAAGCTCTATCTCTGGCAACCAGAGAAGTGTGAGAGAGGAATATAAGGAGGTTTGGGAGTGCTGGACAAGGAACAGCTGAGGAGAAGGAGCTACGGATCCCTGAGTGAGCCAAAAGGGTTTGCAAAGCAAACCCAGAAAGCTACCATGAGGAAAACAGCCCTATCTTAAATAGAGCGTGCAGCCAACCGCTGCGACTTCCTGACCCCGGGTATAACGGAGTCAGGCGTGGTTCTCGATACCCTCGTGACAGTACCCCCCTCTCTACGAGGGGCCTCCGGACACTCAGGACCAGGTCTCTCAGGATGAGAGGCATGAAAAACCCGAACTAACCTGTCGGCGTTTGCCTCAGACGCAGGAACCCACATTCTTTCCTCGGGACCGTAACCTCTCCAATGCACCAGATATTGAAGAGAGCGGCGGACCCGACGAGAATTAACAATTTTGGATATCTGAAATTCTAGATTACCATCCACGACAACAGGAGGGGGTGGCAGCGGTGATGGTTCTAGAGGTGGAACATATTTTTTGAGTAACGACTTATGAAAAACATTATGAATTTTAAAAGTCTGAGGTAACTCCAGGCGAAAAGCCACGGGGTTGATGATGGCTAGAATTTTGTAAGGGCCAATAAACCTAGGACCCAGTTTCCAAGAGGGAACCTTCAATTTAATATTCCTAGTAGACAACCACACATAGTCATTCACTCCTAGGTCCGGACCTGGCGACCGTCTCTTATCAGCCATGCATTTGTATTTACCTCCCATATTTTTCAAGTTAGCTTGCACCTTCTGCCATACCGATGAAAGAGATGACGAAAAACGTTCCTCTTCGGGAACCCCAGAAGACCCCCCCTCTTTGAAAGTACAGAATTGGGGATGAAAACCATATGCACCAAGAAATGGTGACTTGCCAGTGGATTCCTGACGACGATTATTTATGGCAAACTCAGCTAACGGTAAATATGATGACCACAACTCTTGGTTTTCAGACACAAAACATCTTAGATATGTCTCAAGGTTTTGGTTGGTACGCTCAGTCTGTCCATTCGACTGAGGATGGAAAGCTGAGGAAAAGGACAAGTGTACCCCCAAACGGGAACAAAAAGCTTTCCAAAATTTAGAAATATGGGAGGTAAATACAAATGCATGGCTGATAAGAGACGGTCGCCAGGTCCGGACCTAGGAGTGAATGACTATGTGTGGTTGTCTACTAGGAATATTAAATTGAAGGTTCCCTCTTGGAAACTGGGTCCTAGGTTTATTGGCCCTTACAAAATTGTAGCCATCATCAACCCCGTGGCTTTTCGCCTGGAGTTACCTCAGACTTTTAAAATTCATAATGTTTTTCATAAGTCGTTACTCAAAAAATATGTTCCACCTCTAGAACCATCACCGCTGCCACCCCCTCCTGTTGTCGTGGATGGTAATCTAGAATTTCAGATATCCAAAATTGTTAATTCTCGTCTGGTCCGCCGCTCTCTTCAATATCTGGTGCATTGGAGAGGTTACGGTCCCGAGGAAAGAATGTGGGTTCCTGCGTCTGAGGTAAACGCCGACAGGTTAGTTCGGGTTTTTCATGCCTCTCATCCTGAGAGACCTGGTCCTGAGTGTCCGGAGGACCCTCGTAGAGAGGGGGGTACTGTCACGAGGGTATCGAGAACCACGCCTGAGAGGGAAGCACCAGGGAGAGGACAGACAAATACAAACGAGCACAAACACCCAGGTGGGCGACCACAGCAGTCCACAAAGGTCCAACAGGGATCCGGAGGGTAGCGTTCTGAAACAACCATCCGAGAACGCAGCAACACAGCTCCAGTGGGTCAGAATAGATGTCCAGGCAGGAAGCTCTATCTCTGGCAACCAGAGAAGTGTGAGAGAGGAATATAAGGAGGTTTGGGAGTGCTGGACAAGGAACAGCTGAGGAGAAGGAGCTACGGATCCCTGAGTGAGCCAAAAGGGTTTGCAAAGCAAACCCAGAAAGCTACCATAAGGAAAACAGCCCTATCTTAAATAGAGCGTGCAGCCAACCGCTGCGACTTCCTGACCCCGGGTATAACGGAGTCAGGCGTGGTTCTCGATACCCTCGTGACACACATTGAATTGGTGCTCTGCATTGCATCATTCAGTTGGCACCGCCATTCAAACATAAGAAGGTTGTTCCTAAATATCGAAGCTAATAGATTAGAATCTGGGGAGAAAGCGGTACTTTCACTGGATGCCCAAAAGGCATTCGACTGTATTGAATGGGAGTATTTGTGGGCAGTATTAAAAAGGGTCGGTATAGGGGAGGAATTTATAAGATGGATTCAGCTAATATATCATAATCCTAGAGCTAGAGTGATGGTCGATGGGAGCTTGTCTCTGCCCCTTGCCTTTTATCAGGGCACTAGGCAGGGATGTCCTCTCTCACCATTACTATTCGCCATTGCAATTGAGCCCTTGGCATGCATAATAAGAAATGATAGGGAGATTAAAGGTTTTCAATATGAGGGTGGAGAAAAAAAACTATTGATGTATCCGGATGATATTTTATTATTTATGCACAATACTGGGTATCAGTTTAATAGAGTCATTGATATAATAGATAAGTTCGTTTTTTTTTTCTGGATTAAATATTAACTGGGGGAAGTCACACTTGTTGATGTTAGGAGATGTACAATTACAGGGTGATTTAAGGGTGCATGTGTTAGAGAAATATGAGAATTTTAAATATTTAGGTATACAAATTTCTGGAAATATAGCAGAATACGAAAAATTAAATATACTCCCCTTATTAAAAGAACTTAGGACCAAAGTACATATTTGGCGGAGATTACCAATGTCAATACAGGGTCGGGTAAATCTGATAAAAATGATTTCTCTCCCCAAAATACTTTATGTTCTCCAAAATGCCCCATTGAGGTTACCGCAGTGTATTTTTAAGTTACTCGATAGTTAAATGGGGGATTTTCTCTGGAAAGGTGCTATCCCCAGGATAAAGAAAGAAGTCCTTCAGCTCCCAGTAAGAGAGTGTGGATTAGCTGTTCCAAATTGTTTTTTTTTTATTATTTAATATCACAATATGGTCATATAAAAGGTACTTTAAATGGTTTGGTGGGCAGACAAGTTATAAATAGATTAGGGTGGAAAGAGGAATGGAACCACTTAGAGGTGTTGGAATCAGGAACACTGGGCAAAAAGAGCACAGGTAATAGAATTTATTGGAGTATATATGGGTGGAGATAAACAAAAAAAATTAGAGATTAAAGGGTTTTTGTACTACACACCTATTTGGAAAAACATAAATCTCAAGGAACTGCAAACGATTAAGATCTATATAGACTGGGGAAAAAAAGGGATGAAGTACATAGGCCAGATATTCGAACAGGGCAAACTGAGAGATTTTAATAAAAGATAAAAGATATGTATAAATATTTTCAGCTTAGGAATGCGCTGCGGACAGTCCTTCGGGAGGATAAATATAAATCAGAAAAATCAGACATAATACACAAATTTACTAATGAGGGCGAAAGAGGAGGTATAACCGCAAAAAGATATAAGATATTGATGGAGAGTAAAAAGAAATGGATTATATTACTTGCCAGAAAAAAATGGGAGGATGAACTTCAATCTTTTACGGAAGATAAATGGAAAGATGCCCTCAGAAGTTATTCAGCAGTCTCCAATAGGGGCTCACATAAGACCTCACAGTTTTTTGTAGTGCATAGGTTGCATCGATCCCCATGGTTACTGAAGATAATGGGTGTGAGAGCCTCGGATAGATGTTCAAAATGCGGGAGAGAGAATGCTGATTTAATACATTGCTTTTGGAGATGCCCAAGGCTGTTTAGATATTGGAGGGAAATATTGAAGACTGTATATCTAATTTTGAAGGTCCAAATATTTGAAGATCCTGTGATTTGTATATTAGGGGCAATTGAACATCTGAATCTAAATAGAGATACACGAGTGGTTCTCTGCAAAGTGTTATTTCAAGCTAGACTTCTTATACTTAAGAAATGGGTAGGGGTAGATCCTCCGACAGTTGGACAGTGGAGAAAACACATCATGTTCAGACTTTTGGGGCTTCATAATCATAATATTATATGTTTTTTTGCACTTGGGCACTTTACATTAATGAGGTATACTTGATCCATTTCTCATGACACCATCAATTACACTTATGTCTACACACAGACGCATTGAATTGTGCTCTGAATTGCATCATTCAGTTGGCACCGCCTTTGTTGTGATGCCAGGAGCTGGTGCATCTGACATCATTTCTCGTCATCATTCTGCCGCCTGACGACACGCAAGTGTGTGCTGCTGAATGGCGCCGATGCATCACCATCCGATGTGCCGATTTGTGTAGCACAGGTGAGGAGACTTATCCTCTCATTTTGTCCCCTTGCATTCCTATATGTACCCTGACTTTTTATTTTTTTTAACAAATCAGTTTTTATTAAATTTTTCAGTTACTTGTATTAATTGCATTTTACAATACATAGGTATTTTCAAGCAATACAATTGTGAGTATAACATATTCTTAAGGATGGTACAAGAACATTAAGACATTATACAGAAATATGTCATACATGTAGGTTGTATGTTTGCAGATAGGAATTGCAATAACAGAAGCAATGGGTTTCTTGTATGTCTGTGAAGGTTCTCATTTATCCAGGTCATGGAATATCTTGGAATAAATGTTTTCAAGAAATCTGCAGTACATCCAGTTGCCTTGATTTATTCTTTACAGATATGGTTTTCTTGTAGCATCAGCAATGACAATAGATGACTACATTTAGTGGGGTAATTTAGCCCCCTAACATTATAAGAACAGATTATTAGGTTCTCCTTATTAAATCAGAGAAAGTGAAAGAATAATGTTTCTTACTCAGGAAAACTGCCGGCTTGGCAATAAGTAACCCAAACATAGTGAGTAGTGTTGATCGAGCACCATAGTGCTTGGGTGCTTGGGGGCTCGGGCCAAACACATCGGGAGAAAACGAGTATAATGGAAGTCAATGGGAGAACCCGAGCAGAATGTCAAAAATTGATGGAAACACCACCAAAATGGTTTGGGAACAGCATGGGGAGGATGTCTGGATGCATCTTGGACTCCCAGGTCGATGCTGGGAACGATGTTGTCCGATTAGTACGCCACTTTTACAGACTGACAATAATACGCACAAAACCGAAGCGGATATTGATTTTCAAGGAAAAATTGTTAGGAAACATTCTTTCCTATATATTTACTTGTATATAAAGTGCAAGTTCAGCCCAAAATTTTGTTGATTTTCGGAACTGGGGCCAGTGGCATCCGTATTGCGCCGCTAGAGGTGAAATACGCAAGACAAACCACAGTGAAAGCATTTGCCAAGAATGTTTTCATTAATCAACAACGAAAGTGAGAGGTTCTAAGACGATTTGACAGGCGATCCGGCGGCATTATTCCCATGACCCGCCAAGCAGCTTCCGGGAAACAAAGTCTTTAGGTTCCGGGGGAAGTGTGGTTGCAAAGCTGAAACTTAAACTAATTGACAGAAGGGCACCACAAGGAGTGGAGCCTGCTGCTTAATTTGACTCAAGATGGGAAACCTCTCCCAGCCCGGACACAGAAAGGATTGACAAATTGATAGCTCTTTCTCGATTATGTGGGTGGTGGTGCATGGCCGTTCTGAGTTGGTGGAGCGATTTGTCTGCTTAATTCTGAGACTCCTTTGTGCTAATTAGTTACATGACCTCCGGCGGTGAGGATTGACCAGACTCTTATGGGAGAGTGCCTGCTGTTTAGCTGACCATCGAAAAAATTATGATTGAGGGCCTGCTGCCACTTTGTTGACTCTAGATAACTTCTGCCTGATTGCACACCCCGTGACATCAATGATCTATTTGGATGTTTACCCTATCAACTTTTGATGTTCTTTTTCAGTGTTCAATTCCGGAGAGGGAGCCTGAGAAACTGCTACCACATCCAAGCAAGGCAAGCGGGGGGTGCATAAATTACCCACTCCCGATTGTCAGAAGAGGACACAGTCAATTGAAAAAAAAACATTTTATGTCACAGAAAATTTTTTGAAGCGCACACGTTACACAGCAGATTTGGGCCTTATCCGGTCACTGTCAGAAGAGGACACCGTCTATTGAAAATTACCATTTTATGTCACAGAAAATTTATAGAAGCACACACGTTACACAGCAGATGTGGGCCTGGTCAGGTCACTGTCAGAAGAGGACACCATCTATTAAAAGATTTAATTTGAAGTCACAGAAAGTCACAGAAACATCGTCTATGGAAAAAGTGCACTGGATGTCACTAATATTCTAGGGATGGGCACACTTTAAACAGGAGATGTGGCGCGGAAAATTTAACAGTCCACAGCGGACACCATCTACGGAAAAACTGCATTGGATGTCACTGATATTTTAGGGATGCACACACTTTATACAGGAGATGTGGCACGGATAATTTAACAGTCCGCAGAAGACACCATCTACTGAAAAAATGCACTGGATGTCATTGATATTTTAGGGATGCGCACACTTTAAACAGGAGATGTGGCGCGGAAAATTTAATAGTCCGCAGCGGACACCGTCTACGGAAAAACTGCACTTGATGTCACTGATATTTTAAGGATACGCACACTTTAAGCAGGAGATGTGGTGTAGATTATTTAACGTCCGCAACGGCCTATTACACGGTATTTAGCGCGGGATACGCTAAAAATATACATTGCTGCTGTCACACACAACAGTTCTTAAATGGATTTTTCGGTCTCTGAAAAGTTTTTTGTATAAAAATCTTCCTATTTCACTCCCTACACTGTCTCTCCCATTCTATGCACAGCTCTCCTTAACACTGAGCAATTTAGCGCAGGTTGCGTTACAAAAATATATTGCTGCTGTCACACACAATAGTCCTTACAAGGACTTTTGACTCTCTGAAATGTTTTTGTACAGAAATAATATTCAATTACACTCCCTACACTCTCTGTCCCTTCCTCTCTTCAGCTTTCCCTAACTTGAGCCGAACACGCGTTATCGGGTGCTATATAGCACCGATGACGTGTTTCGGACAGCCAATCACTGTAATGCCAGTAGCCAACATGGCAACTGGCATTACAGTGAGGGTAGTACTTACCTGCACATTTATTGGCTGCTTAGCAACCACAAAACGTGCGGGGAGGAGACTCAAGCATTGCACTCAAGCACATGCGGTACTCGGTCGAGTACCGCCATGTGCCAAGCATAGCGATGCTCGAGCTGAACCGGTATTCGGGCGAGCATGCTCGCTCAACACTAATAGTGAGATAACATAACAAATGCAACAGGAGTAGACATTTAAAACAGTGCTGTTTCATGTCACCTATAACAGAGCAAACAGAAGTAAGATTGTGAACATGTTTTGTATGAGGTAAGTTTTAAAATGGGGCATGTTCCCATAGATCCCATATGGGTATACTACAAGGTGGGTGAGACCTAGAAGGAAAGACAATAAGAAAATAGGAAGAAGAGTCATGGGTAAGGGAGAACATCCTGAGTTATGACTCAGCACAATCATTCCTCCTACTTAGGGCTCATGCACACGACCGTAAATATTTTGCGGTCCACAAAAAATGGATCCACAAAAAAACGGATGACATCCGTGTGCATTCCGTATTTTGCAGAACGGAACAGCTGGTCCCCAATAGAACAGTACTATCCTTGTCCGTAATGTGGACAATAATAGGACAAGTTCTATTTTTTGGGAACGCAAATACGGACATACGAAAACGGAATGCACACAGAATGACTTCCATTTTTTTTTTTTGCTGATCTATTGAAATGAATGGTTCCGCATACGGTCCGCAAAAAAAAATTGATTGGACATGGAAAGAAATTACGTTTGTGTGCATGAGCCCTTATTGTGAGAAAATATGTAGGTTCACAGTGTGTTCGATCTTGTCTTGAACCTGTAGTTATGCATAAGCAAATTACTTATATGTGTGGCAGACATGATGCACTTTTATTGCGAAAATATCTTTCTAACCGGGGTAGGGTGTAAAGAGACAGGTATACAAAGCCCACTGTGTGAATAAGTGTTACAATACACAAAAGCGTTTAACCCCTGGCCTCAGTCACACAGTGGAAGGCATTAAAGGCCTTTAATCGTACCAAGACCATGCAGCCTTGTCTCCTGCCTTAGACCTCAAATCAAAACCCCATTTCAGGTTCGGGCTCGTTTAACCACCGACCAGGGCTCCATATGACGTAAGTCCATCAAAGTAACATCTGCTGATATCTGCTGATGGAATGGACACTGGCGGTATCCCCAGGTGGTCCCAGGCTACTGAAAGTTCTTCAGCTGTGTGTATGACGATCCGACAACCCTCTTTGTTTATCGCTATGCCAAATAGATAGAGCCATATATAAGGCAGGTGCAGATCTCTCAGTTTATGTTAGAGATGTCAAAGAATCCTTCTCTTAGACAGTGTTGTGAGTGATACATCTTGATACAGATGGATTTGATGATCTTCATAGTATAATGTGGGTTTCTCCCTGCTGGCTTTAAAGATGGCCGCTGTATCCACAAAACTTAGCAGACAGCATATTACATCTCTGGCTGGATCATTCTATAATGATTTTTGCCGCTCTTTCAGCGCCACAGCTCCCAGCGTGTCATTTGAATGTGTTTCCGGCAAGCCTTTCATTCTTATGTTTTTACGGCAGCTTCTATTTTCCATGTCCTCTATCAGAGTAAAAGCTTTGTTGAGTTGTGTTTCTTGTGCTTTTATCATATGACCCGCCATATCACAAAAGTTCAGGGAATCTGAGACTCCTTTCTCTACATGATCCACTCTATGGCCAATCGTTTGAATCTCCTGCTTAATCTCAGAAAGTTCTTTTAGCATATAGGGCTTAAAGCATGAAGTATTGTTTTCTTTAAGAATGCCTTGGTAATAGGTTCTGAGTCCCTTGCCTGCTGATTCAAGCTGTCTGCATCAACTTCTAAATCGCCGTCAGCGTCTGTGGCAGGAAGCTGCACCATCTTGGGTAAGCGCCTGGGACTAGTAGCTGCCGCTCTGTGTAGGAATTTCTCCATGTCTGCTTGTTGTTTATCAGTTCCCAGTGGAGCAACAGTGTCCTTGATCTTTTCTTTGGCGATTTTGACCATTTTGGTCTCACTGTGAACGCTTCTGACGAGGAGTTGTTCAGAGCTGCTAGTCTAGGCAGCCATCTCACTCTGCGGTCAGGCTCCGCCCTGGTAGGACCTTCTGACGAAGCCAGTTGGTGAAATGAGGTAATGTACCTGTTTCCTAATCACGCCACACCATGCTGCTAATGTCTAAGGGTATGGCTACATGCACACGAATGTTGTTTGTTTCCGTTCAGTTTTTTTGTCCACATCAGAATGTCAGTTTAGTAGCCCTGCAAAAAAAAAAAATAGAACATGTCCTATTCTTGTCCGTTTTAGGCATTGTTATAATGGATCTGCAAAAAAAAGGAATGGCATACGGATATCATCCGTTTTTTTTGTGGATCCGCAATTTGTGGACTTCAAAACATATACGGCCATGTGCATGTAGCTTATGTGTTAGGCCTCATGCACATAAGCGTATTTTCTTTCCGTGTCCTTTCCGTTTTTTTGCAGACCGTATACGGAACCATTTATTTCAATGGGTCCGCAAAAACACGGTGTGCTGTCCGCATTTTTTGCGGACCCATTGAAATGAATGGGTCTGCATCCTATCCTCAAAAAAAAAATACGGAACGGACACGGAAACAAACAACGTTCGTGTGCATGTAGCCTAATCAGCCATATCCACATTACAGACAAGGATAGTACTGTTCTATTAGGGGCCAGCTGTTCCGTTCCCCAAAATACGGAATGCCCACGGACGCCATCTGTATTTTTTGCAGATCCGTTTTTTGCGGACCGCAAGATACATACAGTCGTGTGCATGAGGCCTTAGGTTGTGTATTTTTGAATCACAGTATGGCTCCATAAGTTATTACATTCCTCTGTGGTAGACAGTACTATTGATTTCTATGTATATGAGAGACTGATAGATGTTACTGAGTTCTAGTAAGTTCTATTAGATTAAACTATTTAGTATTGGTCAATTGGACCTTAGTCTCTTTATTATCTATTTTATTTTTTATTTTTTTATCAATCATTTGAATATATGGTAATATGATAGCCTCTTATATCCTGACTGTTTAATTTTTGATGTGATGTGTTATAACTGGTATCATCTCATCTCAACAATTATACGACTAACGTGGTTGTGATATCAGGGTGTTCTCTGTATATAGAGAAATTATTCCTTGTTTTTGTAGCTGCTAGATATCTTATTTTTTGTCATATATTTGGAATACATTAATAAAGTTACATACATTTTTTACCAACTGGACCAGAACTTTCAATGTTTAAAGGTTGCTGTTGCTTATGGAAAGGGTCCTTATATTGCTTTGGGCTTATGTAGTTTACATTGAGTGCAACATCATACTGAACTGGAAGTCATGTCCAGGGCCATTTCTAGGATTGGGCGAGGGGGTGTAATGGGAAGGGGCTCAACCTTGCTACCTCAAGGGGGTTATTGGGCAAACACTATTAAGTAATGAGTGCTTCCATTGTGGAAGTGCTTATTTCTCACTAGTCCTGTCTTGAAGTGTACTGATTTGGTTTGCCTTACTTACCTCTATAAGCCTAAGGCACCATTTGTTGGTTCCGCACACCATTGGTTTAGACTGAACCAGAAGTCCCACCCTATCACACTTGATAATTTCATGCATTCACCTCATCCTAATGGCACATAGACTGGCACAGGGCTTCAGCGAATCACCACACCTCACTCTCAAATCAGGGAGGCAGTATACAGACAAAAAGCCAGGAAGGATTTGGAAAGAACTGGAGATTAATGAATAATGTTCTTCAAGAGGGAAAATTCATTAAACATCAGAGGAAACACCTTTGAGCTGAGGGACAGAAACTGCTCCCTTTATATAGTTTAGTATGCTGGCGGGATCCTGGGATTTCTTTATGTTGTAAGACCTTGTCTTGATTATGACCTAGAGAGAAATAAAAAATACCCTGGCTCCTTTCTTCTGCTCAGCTTTATAGGGTCCATGGTAATTAGTACAATGATTGATTGATTATTACTGCTTATTAACCTGCTTCTGGTTGTACTGTACCTAGGCGAATTTAACCCATTTGTGCTTGTGCTGCCGTAGAATGTCCAGGAAACCTGCTATATCCATAGTCTACCAAATAAAATGAGAGCATTTTTCACAGCACAGCAGGGGCACTAGTTGTACAATATTTGATTTTCATACTGTGTACTGGAACATAGGACTTTTATTAGAATAGAGATTCCAACATTAATAAATGAGAGCTGTGTATCAGTTTCGCTTGACTTCATTCCAAGATTTCTGCCATGAAAAGATTCTGTTTGTGAACAGCGCAAAATATGCAGATTAACAGTGAAAAGAAAATGTATTCATATAGACTGAAATTGACATAGACTGCAATGAAAATGAAATAGACATGAATTTCATTGAAAGGTTGCCAGTCAGTTTTTCACAGCAACCTAACACATAATACATAGCGCTGAGATATTAGTTTAATATTGCTCTGAGTAACACAGCCAGGAAAGGTAGTTTATTCTGCTTCTTAATAGACATAAAATATAATGTATGTTAAAAGTGAAAAACTAAATTCAGATAACAAATACAGAAATGGAAAGCAATCAGATCATTCTATTAAACCAAACTTTACTATAGTAAAATTTCTTAAAACCGGCATTGATCGGACCCGATTGCTGCAAGAGTATCAGACAGTCATAGAGGTTTTGCTTTCCTCCGGCTTAACACAGTAGGATTATAGGTTGAAGTACATGACCCTGTGTCCTTTTTCAACCTTTTTAACTACAGTATAACGATGCACAAACCCCACCAATCCACATGTAATATCATCCCCACATATCACAGAAAACGGTAGCATGCAATGTATGCAAGCAGTAATAAAGTTTGCCTTAGGCCTCTTTCACACGACCGTATGTTTTTTGCAGTCCATTCTTCACAGATCCGTTGTTCCGATTTTTGTTTCCGTTGTGTTTCTGTTCCATATTTCTGCCAAAACAAATCTCCATATGGCTTCTGTATGCGATCCGTTTTTTGCATCTGTGTTTCACGGATCATTAAGAAGAGATGCTTTGAAAATTATTTTTCAGCTGTTCAACATCAGTGAAACACAGATGCGTGTTGCGTGAAAAATAGCAAAAAACGGACACACAAACTCAACACGGATCCTTCACGGACAGCTTCACAGATGTATCACTGACCACCTACATACGGATTTGAGCACAGCCGTGTGAATGAGGCTTTAGATAAGACCATGGATGCAACACAGGGCATCCCATACTAGTAATAGGCCTTGTATAAAGCTTTCAGGCTGATTACTAGCATATCTAGCATATCCCAATGCTGGCCTGCAGATGTTAGCACAGAATTGGTATATGCAACAAGAATGAAACAACTAGGCGGCACTCACCAAAAAGTGGATGTTCTTTATTCCAGATGCCATAAACATTCACCGATATAGGCATCGGGCGGACAAACAAACAGTGCAGACAAATAGCTCGTGGCGACGGTCGTTTCGCGCCTTAGCGCTTCCTCAGGCCACAGAATTGGTATATACTGAATACTGTGTCCATCATACATAGATATCCATTAAAGAATAAAAGTTGTCTAATTACTGCATGTTATAGTAACTTAAGGTGACTTAAAAAAAGTAAAAAAAAATATTAAAAATTAAAATATATAACAAAAAAAAATCATTCCTTTTTTCTTGTACATCATTGGTTGAATCTGAAAATCCCATACTATAGAAATATTATACCCTTACAGCAAACACCGTAATAGAAAAAACCCCAAAAAAACGATTTGCAATTTTTCCATCATTTCACCTCCAAAACAAATTAAATTAATAGTGATCAAAATTTCATGCACACTCCGATATGGTATCAATAAAAGTTTCAGTTTGTCCTTCAAAAAATGAGACCTCATATAGCTCTGTAGACCTAACTATAAAAACTTTTTTTTTCAGTACAAGAAAAACTATGTTGTCATGGAAGGGGAGAGCGTTCACAGCCCTGCGCTTAACCCACACCTCTGTCCCTGCCTACTTGCACGGTCCGCCCTAGGCGACTGTGTACAGCTAGACGACGTTCCCTAAACTGAGTACCTGCTGGGCCTTAAAGGGAACAATGAAACTGGAGAAAATAGTAAACAAAGTGACAGGCAGGCGCAGAGGGGTAAATACACAAACAATGCAAATATAAGCAGCAGTCAAAATACAGGACGAAAGATACATATAAAAGAGTATATTTAATTTTTTGGGGATGTTACAAGCCTTTGAAGTTTAGAAGCAAATCTTGAAATTTTTCAGAAATTTTCAAAAACCCACTTTTTAAGGACCAGTTCAGGTCTGAAGTCACTTTGTGAGGCTTACATAATAGAAAAAAACAAAAAATGACCCTATTCTAGAAACTACACCCCTCAAGGTATTCAAAACTGATTTTACAAACGTTGTTAACCTTTTAGGTGTTCCGTAATAATTAATGGAAAATAGAGATACAATTTCAAAATTTCACTTTTTGGGCAGATTTTTCATTATATTTTTTTCCAGTTACAAAGCAAGAGTTAACAGCCCAAAAAAAATCCTCAATATTTATGGCCCTGATACGGTAGTTTACAGAAACACCCCATATGTGGTCGTAAACTGCTGTACGGGCACACGGCAGGGTGCAGAAGGAAAGAAATGCCATACAGTTTTTGGAAGGCAGATTTTATTGGACTGGTTTTTTGACACCATGTCCCATTTGAAGCCCCCCTGATACACCCCTAGAGTAGAAACTCCAAAAAAGTGACCCCATTTTAGAAACTACACCCCTCAAGGTATACAAAACAGATTTTACAAACTTTGTTAACCCTTTAGGTGTTCCAGAAGAATTAATGGAAAATAGAGATACACTTTCAAAATTGCACTTTTTTGGCAGATTTTCCATTTTAATATTTTTTCACAGTTACAAAGCAAGGAATAACAGCCAAACAAAACTCAATATTTATGGCCCTGAAGGCAGATTTTGCTGGACTGTTTTATTTTGACACCATGTCCCATTTGAAGCCCCCTGATGCACCCCTAGAGTAGAAACTCCAAAAAAGTGACCCCATTTTAGAAACTACGGGATAGGGTGGCAGTTTTGTTGGTACTAGTTTAGGGTACATATGATTTTTTGTTGCTCTATATTACACTTTTTGTGAGGCAAGGTAACAAGAACTAGCTGTTTTGGCACCTTTTATTTTTTTTTGTTATTTACAACATTCATCTGACAGGTTAGATCATGTGGTATTTTTATAGAGCAGGTTGTCACGGACACAGCGATACCTAATATGTATCCAATTTTTTTTAATGTAAGTTTTACACAATGATTTCATTATTGAAACAAAAAAAATAATGTTTTAGTGTTTCCATAGTCTGAGAGCCATAGTTTTTTCAGTTTTTGGGCGATTATCTTGGGTAGGGTATGATTTTTGCGGGATGAGATAACGGTTTGATTAGCACTATTTTGGGGTGCGTATGACTTTTTGATCGCTTTCTATTATACTTTTTGTGATGTAAGGTAACAAAAAATAGCTTTTTTTTTTACACCATTTTTATTTCGTTTTTTTTAGGTGTTCATATGAGGGGTTAGGTCATGTGATATTTTTATAGAGCCTGTTATTATGGACGCTGCGATACCTAATATGTATACTTTATTTTTTTATGCAAGTTTTACACAATAGTATAATTTTTGAAACAAAAAAATATCATCTCCATATTCTGAGAGCCATAGTTTTTTCAGTTTTTAGGCGATTATTTTATAGAGCAGGTTATTACGGACGCGGTGATACCTAATATGTATACTTTTTTAATTTACTTAAGTTTTACACAATAACAGCTTTATTAAAACCAAAAAAATTATGTTTTAGTGTCTCCAAATTCTGAGCCATTCTGAGTCTTATTTTTATTTTGCGATTGTCTTAGGTAGGGGCTCATTTTTTTCGGAATGAGGTGATGGTTAGATTGGTACTATTTTGGTGGGCATACGCCATTTTGATCGCTTACTGTTGCACTTTTTGTGATGTAAAGTGACAATTTTTTTTTATTTAGCACAGTTTTTAATTTTAACTTTTTACGGTGTTCATCTGAGGGGTTATGTCATCTGATATGTTTATAGAGCCGGTCGATATGGATGCGGCGATACCTAATATGTCAAATCTTTTTTTTTCCCTATTTTTTACCTATTTTTTTACTTTATTTGGGGGAAATTAAGTTTTTTTTACTTGAAACTTTTAATTTTTGGGGGGGAAACTTTATTTTTTCAACTTTTTTTCACTTTACTTTTTGTCCCACTTTGGGACTTCAACTTTTGGGGATCTGATCCCCTTTACAATGCATTCCAATACTTCTGTATGGAATGCATTGGCTTTATGAGTAATACAGTGCGTATTACTCATACAGCTTCCTGCATGTGAGATCCAGGGGGCTGGATCTCACAGGCTCATCACCGGAAGGCAGCACCGATGCCTAAGGAAGGCATTCCACTGCCTTCCATGCTATCGGGTCCTCCCTACAGCCGCACGGGGTCCTGATGGCACCACCGACCGCCGACGCAACCTACAGTAAAAGCTGCAAACCGCAGGTCTGAATTGACCTGTGGTTTGCGGCGGTTGCAAGGTGCCTTCTCAATGATTTGAGCAGGCACTTTGTTCCGATCACCGCCCGCCGCACGGCAGTGATCGGAACTACACAGGACGTACAGGTACGCCCTGTGTCCTTAAGTATCAGGACATCAGGGTGTACCTGTACACCCTGTGTCCCAAACAGGTTAAATAGTATTGGCTGGTAAGTCACAGCCCAACTCAGCCAAGCACCGATCATCATTATCGGCTCTTGGCTCTCCTGCAGCTCGCCTGCTGTCATGGAGACAAGGACGCAGGCTACGTCCCTGTCCCTCTCCTTGCACAGGGTGCTGGCGGTGCTGCAAAGGAAACGCGCATCGACAGCCCCTCGTTACATATGTGGTATGATTATACTAATATGTTTTACCATGTAGCAATTGCCCTAATAACCCAAACCCTAAAACTGGTGGAATTGCATTTTATTTTCCAATTCCAACCCATTTGGAATTTTTTCTTTCCAGTTGCAATTGTATGCAATTGTAAATTGTGCCATTAGAAAGTACAGCTTGTCCAGCATAAAAGACCTATTGCATTCACATGGCTATATGAATTGAAAAATAAAAAACGTTTTGGCTCCGGGAAGGCAGAGAGTAAAAAACAAAAATGCAAATATGGAAAATTGGAGGATCGAAAATTTCAGGTTCCTAAATGAGTTAAGAATTGCCCCCTCCCCCCGAATTGTTTACCTACAGTATTTTAAGTATTTCTAAACTCAAAATGTTGCTTCAAGCTTGAAAGTAATCCAGCAGTAATTAATTTTATATGAATGTGAGGTGCTAAATAAAATCACCATAAAGCATACTGAACCTCCCTATTACCCCTTTTTGCCTTTTTGGGTTTCACTCTGGTAGATATGGTAAACGTTCATTCACACTTAAGGCAATTATACAAAACAGCATGTAACTTTACAGTCTTGGTGTTAATTCACACACAATGTAAAGTTCATATAATACAAGTAACCATGCTGGCAGTTCTGCAGCAGACTTTAGGGGGCCAATTTCCCCAGCATGCGGCTCTCAACCCTCCAGCATGGCACAAAGCTTCAGATCCCAAAAACAGAGAGACCTCACTGCTGAGCCCAGCTGCCTATTTTAGGACAGCCAGGTACTGCCAAAACCCGGACCGGCACTTAAACTCCGGTCCGATATTTGACCTCACCTGGCTGTAAACCAGCCCAGCCGCACATGCTGGGAGGAAAATACCTGCCTTGCCAGACACAACCCCTCACTGTGTCACACACTTTATTTATAGTTGGCTTGTTTGGAATGTATATCTAGACAAGTTTCAGCAGTCCTGAGAGCATAGAAGTTAATGTAAAGCCCTAAACAAGTGCATTGATATATGTAAGAAAATGACTCCCCAAATGACACTATGATAGACCAAAATAATAAATTTTTATCTGACATTGACTCTCTTTACTACTGCACTAATATATACAGTCAGGTCCATAAATATTGGGACATCGACACAATTCTAACCTTTTTGGCTCTATACACCACCACAATGGATTTAAAGTGAAACTAACAAGATATGCTTTAACTGCAGACTGTCAGCTTTAATTTGAGGGTATTTACATCCAAATCAGGTGAACGGTATAGGAATTGCAACAGTTTGCATATGTGTCTCACACTCGTTAAGGGACCAAAAGTAATAGGACAGTAGGCTTCTTAGCTGTTCCATGGCCAGGTGTGTGTTATTCCCTCCTTATCCCAATTACAATGAGCAGATTAAAGGTCCAGAGTTAATTTCAAGTGTGCTATTTGCATTTGGAATCTGTTGCTGTCAACTCTCAAGATGAGATCCAAAGATGAAGCAAGCAATCATTAGGCTGAAAAGACAAAATAAACCCATCAGAGAGATGGCAAACACATTAGGTGTGGCCAAAACAACTGTTTGGAACATTCTTAAAAAGAAGGAATGCACCGGTGAGCTCAGCAACACCAAAAGACCCGGAAGACCACGGAAAACAACTGTGGTGGATGACCGAAGAATTCTTTCCCTGGTGAAGAAAACACCCTTCACAACAGTTGGCCAGATCAAGAACACTCTCCAGGAGGTAGGTGTATGTGTGTCAAAGTCAACAATCAAGAGAAGACTTCACCAGAGTGAATACAGAGGGTTCACCACAAGATGTAAACCATTGGTGAGCCTCAAAAACAGGAAGGCCAGATTACAGTTTGCCAAATGACATCTAAAAAAGCCTTCACAGTTCTGGAACCACATCCTATGGACAGATGAGACCAAGATCAACTTGTACCAGAGTGATGGAAAGAGAAGAGTATGGAGAAGGAAAGGAACTGCTCATGATCCCAAGCATACCACCTCATCAGTGAAGCATGGTGGTGGTAGTGTCATGGCGTGGGCATTTATGGCTGCCAATGGAAATGGTTCTCTTGTATTTATTGATGATGTAACTGCTGACAAAAGCAGCAGGAGGAATTCTGAAGCGCTTCAGGCAATATTATCTGCTCATATTCAGCCAAATGCTTCAGAACTCATTAAACGGCGCTTCACAGTGCAGATGGACAATGACCCAAAGCATACTGCAAAAGCAACCAAACAGTTTTTTAAGGGAATAAAGTGGAATGTTATGCAATGGCCAAGTCAATCACCTGACCTGAATCCGATTGAACATGCATTTCACTTGCTGAAGACAAAACTGAAGGGAAAATGCCCCAAGAACAAACAGGAACTGAAGACAGTTGCAGTAGAGGCCTGGCAAAGAATCACCAGGGATGAAACCCAGCGTCTGGTGATGTCTATGCGTTCCAGACTTCGGGCTGTATTTGACTGCAAAGGATTTGCGACCAAGTATTAAAAAGTGAAAGTTTGATTTATGATTATTATTCTGTCCCACTACTTTTGGTCCCTTAACAAGTAGGACGCACATATGCAAACTGTTGTAATTCCTACATCATTCACCTGATTTGGATGTAAATACCCTCAAATTAAAGCTGACAGTCTGCAGTTAAAGCAAATCTTGTTTGTTTCCTTTCAAATCCATTGTGGTGGTGTATAGAGTCAAAAATGTTAGAAATGTATTGATGTCCCAATATTTATGGACCTGTATATATATATATATATATATATATATATATTAGGTGATTTACCAACACACACCAAATTCAGGGCTCAAACAAAGACTAAGGTAATGTTGTAATTACTCCATGATGTTATGCTGGTGGTCCATGCCATTCCCTGCTCCACTTCACCTGCCAGGAATAGGTGCTGCATCACTTACCAGGCCGGCCCCTCTGTGTACCATTGGCTTGGACCCTCTTGTTGTTCCTTGGCTGGTGACAGCTAGCCCGGCAGCTGGTATTCCTTGCGTTCTTCTGTTGTAAACCATGGTCTTTGCTCCTTTATCATGTCTAGTGTAACTGTCTCTTGGGTGTGCATAATCTCCTTGCCTTTAAAGGGCCAGTATGCACATACCCTAATCTTTCTCCTGCCAATGGCTGGCCCGTCTGGATACTCAAAGCACCTTTCCGTAGGGGAGGGTGCTTGAGTTTTAGGAATTCTAGCTTGCTAGTCCTAGTGAATGTGTGATTTTCTATTTGTCTGCCCATATACTGAACTTTGACTGTTTACTGATCTTGTGCAGCCTGCCCTGAATTCTGCTTTTTCACTGTATTTATCCTCAGCTACCTGCCCTGACCTTGAACTTATTTTATGATTATGCAGAACTTTTGCCTGCTCTGACCTCTGCCTCTTCACTGACTATCAGTATTGCCTGTTCCCTCTGTGCTGCCCTTGGTCTCTGCTTCCCGTGAGTTAGATGCCAACTAAATCAGGACTATTCTAAGAGGTAGCAACCTGGTGGCTCCCCTGCAGTGAAGGCCAGATCCCTGTATAGGGGTTTAAGGTGGAAAACAAGCAATGCTATGATTTTATAGTACCTAATGGCTATCCAAATGTCACTGTAGAGCTTTAGTCAATATATATTTATTTAATTATGTCATCTTTAAGACATCAACTGTCAGCCTAAATCCCAGTCTTTCAAGATAATACAACCAGTGCTTTCCCATAATTAGTAAAGTTTGCCATATACTTAATGGTAATTAATTCACCGTGCAACAATGATTTTGCTACTGAGATAAAAACATGTGATTTATACTAAAATGAATGCATTGATTCTGAATATGAACTCGGAATTTGCCTAACACATCTATATTTTAAGTTATACGTGCAAAGCCTATTCAGTTATAATATTAATGCATTATATTGGAGATATTCCAATGGACATGTCCAGACCTATCCGGACGCACTCAGGCTGATGTCAGCGGTAAGTATATAAGGCAAGCTGGACATATTTTGATAAAGTGATCAGTTATAGTGCTATCAGTTTTGAAACTTAAGATGGATAAATGCGAATGTGTTAACAATTAAATTTCTGCAACATATGTGGCAAATACACTACTTATAATCAGCACAAGAATCTGACAAAGCGAGTGCGTCTTGCATCTTGGGAAGCATTTGTGATAGTAGTGCAGAACTTCCTTGGGAACAGACGAGCTGCAAACTATGCTGAATTAGTAGACAACATGCTTATAGCATATGAACAACTTGGCTGCCGAAAGTGCATTTCTTACATTCCCATCTTGACTTTTTCCCACCCAATTTGGGACACGTAAGTGATGAACATGGAGAGCGTTTCCATAAAGATTTTTCTACAATGGATAACAGGTATCCAGGCTGCTGGAATCCCAACATGATGGGGGACTACTGTTGGTTTTTGCAATGGGAAAATATGACCATTCAATAGCGCAAAATCAGATGCCTGAAGCACGTTTAACAGTACTGGGCCTTGCTCAAGTCAAGTAAGACTTTTAAACTGAAAAACAAGACTTTTTGAAATTTTGTTATTCCATTAGATTTTTGTGCACTGTTTATTATGCAAACTTTCATGTAGATCAGGTAATTGTTGGAGTAAAACTCATTCTGTTCAAAATTATTCAATGCTTTCTAAGTGCTTAATTCATTTAGGCATACTTACGCATACCAAAATTGTGTGATGTGTTACAACAATTCTGACTTCTGATTTGTAATCCACACACTCGATTTAGTGTAGGACAAATGGATTTTGCCCAGTAGCAGACGAAAAGTTTTTTTTTGTTGTGTGGTGTTATAAACATTTAGTATGTAATAGTAACGGTTTGAAACATAGTTTTTCAGATCAGCAACCCTGACTCACAGGTTTATTATGGAAGCACGTCTTATATTGCTTCAGAGTAGATAGAGATGGATGCATTTAATTAAGCATAAATCTTTCAATTACTTAATTTTAATTTCTGCATTTACCTGCACTAAAGTGCTGTAAGCATGTCTCTTGTGAGAGTAAAAGGTATAAACTACTTAATTAACTTTTATTATCTTATACTTCTAAAGTAAAATGTAATTTATCCCCAGAAATACAGCATGGTCTATGGGTTTTTGAGTTGTTGATCTTGAAGTAGTCTGCCCTACCATTAAGATTATTGTAGACTTTGTAAATATTATGGAACCTGTCACGTTGAACATGCATTAATAAGCATCCTGATGTATAGTTTTGTGAGAAAATATTTAGTATAACCAGTAATTTATTCATGCATATCCTTTCTCTTCCAATGCTTATGAGTCCAGTGGGTGGTTGTTCTTAGTGATTGTCAGTTATCTCTATATGCACACTGATATGGAAAATGCTGTGAATCACTGAAAAAGACCTCCTAATCAGTAGCTAAATATAGAGAGAGCAAGGAGTGCAATTCATAAAATACAAGTTATACTGAATCTTTTTCTACAAAACTATATATCAACCTCACCCAGCTCTTTAACCAGCAGCATATAGACTAACTAAAATTTCCAAAGTGGCATGTTCCCTTTAAAGGGAATCTGTCAGCTGTAGATCCTCCCCCCTCCACCCGCAAACTAGAATAAGTGGTATACAGTGTGATGCCAAGTCAGGTTATGTGATAAACACATAAGTCAAATTTATTTATAGAATTTCTCCTTGAGTCCTCACCATTAGGTGCACGAGCGCAAAAGTCCTCTCAATGCATTTTACTGCTGATTTGTTAGAGAAAATAGTCTAAATGTACAGATGCAGCTAAGCTAAAATTGACTCTGATGACTTGTATAATACACGTCACTGTGTTATCTCATGCCATCTTGTGAGAAAAGCCATTGAAATACTTTATATTTAGTTAGCCTTTTTGTGCCATTTTTTTTTTACTTAACACGTTAACCATCAAGTTTAGCTTGGCTGCATCTGTAAGTAAGTATAAAGATAAAAATGACATAATTTGACTTGGCGACACCTACACTATACAAAACATACTCTAGTTTTGGAGCTAACAGAGTCTCTTTAAATGTACAGTTTAATAAAAGTTGTACTCTACCTATAGGTCAAAATATCCAAACCGCCCTATGCTGATCTGTTTGGCTCAGTAGAACAGCAGTGTATCATGGCCATATTATGTATTTAACAATACAATCACTGCCCTATATGAATAAAAACAATAATATAAAGAAAATTAAACATGCCACTAAAATATCCCCTTTTGTGTACGTAAAAAATAAAAACTATAAATTGAGTTTCTAATAATAAATTCTGACGTTATTAAAAATGTTAATATTGAAACAGCAGCAGTAATGATACAACTGGCAACCAACGTTTTATATTTTTTATAACTTTTCTTCTCTATAACTTTATAAAACATGCCTGAACACATGAAAGCTTAACCACGGGCATATGTCTTAAGACAGACAGGTCAGCTACTTTAGAAAATATGATGTCCCCTGTAGGTACCCTGAGGCTCCCTTAACACAAGAAAAATGTATACTGGGGTGAGTAACCTTCTAGAAAGAAAAAAAATAACTTTGCAGCGTAGACACTAATAGCTTCATAGGTTTATATCCTTGGGCTAGGACTTAGGTTGTCTGAACAATCAGTTAACAGTTTTATTTAGGGCACAGTAAATGTAAAGACATTACAACAAGCAGAGAAAGCAGAAATAAAAATTTAGCTTGACACCTCTACCAAACTATCGGTTTTAAATTAATTATGACTGCCCTTCCAATTCATATTTCCCACAAGAATTCCCAGAATATTCTTTACTGCCAGGTACAGTAGCTTAGCATTTGCCAATGCGTTATGACAAGGCATGTCATTACTTAAATGTATACAAGATCATGGGTTTTCTTCTTTCATTAATTTCACAATTAAATCAAGTCAACCAGAGCAGACATCACACTGGATATGATTGGGTGTATGTACCCAGGATAATCTTTGCAATGTTATCTGAACCATTTTAATGATGATAGCATCCTTGCGGCTTTCATTTGTAATAATACTAATATCATGATCTTGATAATCTTCAATATTATGTGTGACAGTGTGAAAATTAGAATATATACTTACTGTCATATGGACCAATGTGCTTGATTCACATTAACAGAAGAAATAAAAAACATGACATTTCTGACAAGATGAGGTATGTGCAAAACCTAAAAAATCTTTCATATTTCAAAACCAAGATGATGAAGCAAAATCTAATTACATTTGCAAATCCACTGATGTGTCAATTAGCTTAACTACAACATACTAAGTAAATTGTATCTTAAAGATAGACCTCTTTTTTTACCCTCCATTGTCTTTAAAAGAGTTCCTTAGAATATAAGCAAAAATAAGATATAACCAACACACAAACCCTATATGGCAGCAGACTCTCCGACATGTGTGCCCCAATATGCTCCCCTAGAAGAGTATTGCTTCTATGAGAAAAGATAGTGGCACATACAGACTGCTTTACAGGATTTGTGGATTGCTACTACATTTTCATTGAATGGCACCCAATAAACCATGACAGAAGCAAAAATTCTCCTGATGCCTCTAATACAGAGGTACGCCATAGACTCACAAAAGCCATGAGTACACATATGAAATAAAGCCATGGTAATAATGTCTAATAAACTCTTTTTAATTACACCTTTTACCATATTTCTCCATAAAAAACTATATGAATGTATAAAAACATTTAGCATGATATTAATGAATCAGATTGATATATAATATAAAAACAATAAAAGGCATTGCAAGTTAAACATAAAGATTAGCAGGTATAATTTAAAACATTTAATTAACTTACATTTGACTATTGATCTAATTGCCATTTCAAAACCTTAATACAACATTGCATTTATATGCAGCTAATATGGATTACATTTTGATACACCTGTTTGTACAATTTCTTAGAATTTACTTTGCCTAGATATAACAACACAAGGATGCGGCAGAACTCTGCAGCCCACATTCATACACAAGTCTTGACTATTGAGCCTTTTATATACCATTGTTTCTATGGCAACTAGTAAAGTAATAATGTCTGTAGCTGGACAGAATGCACCGTTTGAATTTTCAAGTGCCAGAGGCGCCTTTTTTTAATATGCTAACTTCAGAGTTCATATATAGTGGGGTTTTATATGATTGTACTAAGCTAGCACTCCATTGAGTACTGCATTCTCTGAGTGGTAGATATTACTACAATTTAAAAATGCATTTTTCTTATTAAATGTTATAATAAAAACAGAAGCACAAGTGCTGTATGCTGCTTTATGAATATGCATATTTGGCTCCTTGTATTCCAAAATGGCGTCTGATCTGCTGTGCGTCTTATTTATTAGCCATCTGAACCAGAATTGAAAGCCCTTGTACCAACAACTTCAGCTTATAAAACTGGAGTGAATGTGGATGTGGCTTTACTTAGACATTTATTAAATGGAACTTTTTCAAAAATTACATTTCTACTTCAGATCCTAGAGACAGACACGAGAAAAGTGCAACTCTATTAGCCAGTGTAAAAGTTAAGGGTATTCAACATTGTGAGACTTGCAGGTCTCAAAGGCAATTACAATGTGGGTCTGACATGTCAGCATTAATAAATTGTGGAGTGTAAGGCATGATTACAATGCGAAGAGAGGGACATCCCTGTACATCAATGATGCAGTGCTAAACATCAATATACATACATTATTTGCAAGGTGGCCCACGATTTATGAAATACAAAGGCACATTAAAAGCCAGGTGGTCATCTTATCATACAGTGTAATGGTGTATATAAAAGTAACAGTAAGAGTTGCACATATTCATTTAGAAGTAAAGATGTAGCGATTTAAAATAATTCCCTAAACAATATTGCAGTCATGGTGTGTCGGAAGAGTTAGGGATGCAAAAGTGAACATATTGGCAGATGTTTATAAAAGACCAGCACCAACATTGACATCTACTCCAGTCCCTAGCTGGAGTAGATTTCAATCTTCATTTATGTAAGGAAACTGTGTTAAAATATAGAGAATGTGCTCACCCTCCCACAACCTTCCAATCCCCTATGGCAAAGGTGGTATAGAAACACCATGTTTGCCTACATTTAAGCGCACAGACATTCAAAAAGTTGTATGTGCCACAGAGCAACAGATTTGTGAGACCCTGTTTCTCCCTAACGTAACCTTTAAAATTATACCCCCAAAACAATGATTGAACCCCATTTTTTCCATTACACCATGCTCCATTTGGTTTGTGAGGGGTTAAAGGGAACAAGTCACACTGGACATGCACGCTAATCTTGAATATTAGTGTATATTCACAAATAGTACTTTTGTGACAGAAATTTCTGCTACTGAAATTAAGTTCCATTTCTCAAAATGGGGTTGTTTCAGCGACAAGCTCATGACTTTCTACAAACCACATTCAGTTGAAAAGGACTGTCACAAAAATTTCTACAAATCTGCTGTACACGTATTGTATATAAATCAGTTTCAATACAGCAGGAGAATCTTAACACATAGTGGATATAGTATGGTTGATAAAAATTAAATATATCTTTTCATTGGTTTAACTTGTTCAGGGCCATCTAACCTTATATTTACCATGGTCGGTGTAGAGCTCTAAAGTCAGTGTCATGGTATATTTGTGATGCAGACTTCAGTTAGCTAACCTGAGAGAGAAAGCTACAGTGTTTTCATCTTTCATCCTGAGGATAGGTCATCAATATTAAATATCCATAAAAACCCTTTAAGGAGAAGGCTATTTTGGACCTTCAGGTCCACTTGGCAATTGAGGACTGCCTCATAGAACTGGAGGAATTTCCCTGTGTTGCCAGCGCTCCGGGACAGCACAAAATAGTTGAACAAGACTGTACAAAAAAAACTGTACCAAGTAGACCGCAACTTTTTTGTACCATGCCCGGGTTTTGCCCATGGTTGTCATGTCCTGCTCTGACTATGTGCGGAGGTCGGCCAGAATAGCAGCACGTGTTTAGTGTTTGTTTTGGAGTCGTGCTGGATCCGCCTCCCATCAGGTGCACTGGGTGGGGTCATTAGTTTAAATGTCTCTCAATTCCAGTGCTCTGAGCGGGTTATAGAAATCAGTCTGGCCTTGGAAGCAAGGAAGGAAGGTTGTCTGTTCCAGCTCAGAAAAGATAAGTGTGGTTTCAGTTTTTGTTGTTTGCTGTCTAGGTTATGTTTGTGTCATCTCTCCCATCCAGGTTCTGTGCGAGCAGGCTGCTCCTTTTTCCCCTTTTCACCATCTCAGGGAATCTAGGGTGTTTTAGCCCAGGCATGGGGACACATCATTCCTACCACCAAAGTCTGAATGTGGGCTGAGCAGTGCAGGGAGAGAGGTCAGGGATTAGCTAGGAGGTGACCCATCCCCTGCTTCTAGCCTAGAGCCTGGTTGTTGGTTTATCTGTGTGTCTGAGTGCTCGTCCGCCGTGACAATGGCATTATATGGCTTCAAGACTTTATCAGAGAGATCAACTCCTCCCATATACCGATTGTAGTCGACGATACAATCGGGCTTGAGGACCGTTGCGGTGGTACCTCTCACAGGGACAGGGGTGATGCCGTTACTGTGAATTGTGGACAGTACACGGACATCCCTCTTGTCCTTATATCTGACCAGCAACAGGTTTCCACTAGTAAGGGCACGGGTCTCACCCCTGGGTATAGGTACCTGGAGGGGGTGGGTAGGGAGCACGCGTTGATTTTTCCGCACAGTCCCACAAGCGGACGTGGATCTGGCGGCGAGGGACTGGAACAAGGGGATACTAGTATAAAAGTTATCCATGTACAGGTGGTAACCTTTATCTAGCAGTGGGTGCATAAGCTCCCACACAAGATTCCTGCTAACAACCAGAGTGGTGGGACATTCTGGGGGTTCAATACTGGAATCTCGCCCCTCGTACACAAAACTTGTAAGTGTATCCTGAGGTATTCTCACAAAGTTTGTACAGCTTCACGCCATACCTCGCCCGCTTAGAGGGAACATACTGGCAGAAAATGAGTCTCCCCTTGAAAGCAAAGTGATCAATGACCGGCCTGATTTTGTACAGGCGGTCATAGGCAGGATCAACTCGGGGGGGGGGGACATGCTGCATTATCTGCATAATGCAGGAATTTCTGAATGGCCTCAAACCGGGTACGTGTCATGGCTGTACTGTAAACTGTGGTCTGGTAGAGGACGTCCCCACTCCAGTAATGCCTGACACTGGGTTTTTTGACTAGGCTCATGTGCAGCACGAGGCCCCAAAACGTCCTCATCTCGGCTGCACTGACCGGAGTCCAGCCACCAGACCTAGCCAAAAAGGAGCCCTGGTGTTGAGCAATGAACTGTTGGGCGTACAAGTTTGTTTGCTCTACCATCAGATTCACAAAGTGGTCACTGAAAAATAGACTAAAATTGTCATATTCAGTGATGCCCACTGTGGGAATCTGGATTCCTGCTTGGCCAACAAAATCAGGAATCACAGGCTCAAAATGCTCTGGGGTACACAGACAAGTTCACCGGTAGGGGGCTCAGGTGGACTTATCTGGTGGGCTGGAAAACTAGTACGAGCCCCAGAGCTGCTCGTACAAGTGTGGGCCACAGGGTCCCTGGCATGGCGGTCCCCTTGCTCCGCCTGGCGGCATCTTCGCCGCATTGGGAGCTCATCATCATCGCTAGATGATGAGGAGGATGCGGATGACAAGAGGAAAGTGGGGTCGTTCTCGTCCTCACTAGGACTCTCGGATTTGGAGCAGGACGTATGCCTCCTCAGCCGAGAATGTCCGGCGGGCCATAGGGGAGTGTGTGTGCATGGAAAACTTTATTCAGTGTTTGTTCCTGTGTGTGGGGGACGGGTGTTTGCGTACTTTTCCCTACACCTAAGAGAAAAAAAAAAAAAAAGAACAAAAAAAATGTGAAAATACCAAAAAGTGTAAAAAAAATAAAATAACGATTCAAACGTGCTGATCAGCGGTACGAAGCTGATCAGCGGTGGGGTGGGCGATGCGCTAACAGTGGCCGGACGCTAAGAGTGCCGGCCACAGTCAGCTCATGAAAAAAACACAAAAAAAAAACACTTGCACCCCCAAAAATGTGTGTTTGGGGGCAGGGGGGCAAGCTACAGCATCCCTGGGGGGTCTAGGGTCACACAGTTGAGTGCTGTGGACCCCAGACACCCGATCCGGCGCTACAACACAATAAAATAACTTTTTTTTCCCCCTAACTCTCCCTCACTATCCCTGCCTAATTTACGTCTCCCTACCTCTCCTTACCTCACCCAAGTACACTAATTTGTGGCACAAAAAAACGTACACAATAGTCAAGCTCCTCTCTCTCCCCGCTCCACAAACGCGTATGAACGGGGAGAGGAGCTCCGGCAATTCAAATTTGCCGCTGCGGCCGCCCACCTGCCCAGCCAGCCAATCAAAAGCGAACTTGAGAGGTGGCGTGACCGCCAACTCTCAGGACCGCAGGACGGTAATTGGTGTTGTATTATCACACCACCGATCACCGTCCTATTCTGGGTTATCGGGTCACCAGAGACCCGAATAACCCGGAAACGCAGCAAACCGCAGGTCTAAATTGACCTGTGGTTTGCTGCGATCGCCGACACGTGGGGGTCACAGGACCCCCCTGGGCATTGTACCAAGATGCCTGCTCAATGATTTGAAGAGGCACCTTGTTCCGATCACCGCCCACCACACAGCGGTGATCGGAACTACACAGGGCGTACCTGTACGCCATGTGTCCTTAAGTACCAGGACATCAGGGCGTACAGGTACGCCCTGTGTCCATAAGAGGTTAAAGAACAGGTTAAAGGGCTTCTCTTTATCCAAACTGTTCTGTTATTTTTTTTATTATTTACTTTTATGACTGTTTGCTTGTATATGTATGTCATTTCATTTTGTCTATCTTTTGAACTTGGAATGCACTGTACCTTTTCTATCAAAGCTTAAATAAGTTTGTTCCTCTTGTGGTCTAAATTTTTTTAGCCTTTTTAAGATTTTCCGGAGACCAAGCCTGATTGGACGAGGAGTGCAAGATTGAGTTCATTGAAATAGATTAATCCATTGTAGTCGCACCCAGGTCATGTACCAATACAATACATATGGGATAGGTATGCTTTAAAGTATATCTAATAATTAGGGCTCTTTCACACTTGCATTGTCCGGATCCGGCATGTACTTCACTTATCGGAATTACACGATCCGGAAAAACGCAAGTGAACTGAAAGCATTTGAAGACGGATCCGTCTTCAAAATGCGTTCAGTGTTACTATGGCAGCCAGGACGCTATTAAAGTCCTGGTTGCCATAGTACTAGTGGGGAGCAGGGGAGCAGCATAATTACAGTCCGTGCGGCTCCCGGGGTGCTCCAGAATGACGTCAGAGCGCCCCAGGCGCATGGATGACGTGCCATGCGATCACGTCATCCATGCGTGTGGGGCACCCTGACGTCACTCTGGAGCGCCCCGGGAGCCGCACGGACGGTAAGTATACTGCTCCCCCGCTCCCCACTACACTTTACCATGACTGCAAGGACTTTAGCATCCCGGCAGCCATGGTAACCATTCAGAAAAAGCTAAACGTCGGATCCGGCAATGCGCCGAAACGTTTAGCTTAAGGCCGGATCCGGATTAATGCCTTTCAATGGGCATTAATTCCGGATCCGGCCTTGCGGCAAGTGTTCAGGATATTTGGCCTGAGCAAAAAGCGCAGCATGCTGCAGTATTTTCTCCGGCCAAAAAACGTTCCGGTCCGGAACTGAAGACATCCTGATGCATCCTGAACGGATTTCTCTCCATTCAGAATGCATTAGGATAAAACTGATCAGGATTCTTCCGGCATAGAGCCCCGACGATGGAACTCTATGCCGGAATAAAAGAACGCAGGTGTGAAAGAGCCCTTAGACAAGCAAATCGAGATTTGGATGAGAGATTTTTGTGTGTGTGTGTTTGTACAATGTTGCTATTTTAAATGTGTGATTTGGTTTCCTAAAAAAAATGTTGGCAAGAAACCAAAATTAAAACTATGAGGAAAGATTCATTTGGACACTCACTGCCAGTTTATGTTACTTTAATTAGACAGTCTACTACTTCTATCCAAATGCAGTGTAGAAGTTAGGTTCATTTCACTGTAGAAATAGTAATGAAGTCTGTGAAGCAAAAGAAGCATATTTAAATCTATGACTGTTTAATGCCCATTATCAAATATAGTAGATGCAAGCTGAAGTTTAGTAGTGCCATTCTCTAGAAGAATTTGCAAATGATTTCATGAGGCAAACTAAAACCCATAAAGATAGTAACAGAATGGGTATGTTTAATTTTGCACGTCTTAAATATTAAAACTTCATTATCCCTCAAGGGAGAATCAAGTCTGATGCAGTTTATGGTCATGTGATACATGACATTATGCGGGTCAGGAAACTGTGACCCCCTTCTCTAAATAAAGTGCTTTTTGTAGATGCTACAAGATTTCCATCCATTGAGACAAAGTTTGAGCACAAAATCCAATCTCTGACATGTCTATAGACTTTTCTATAAAATGTACAATTTATGGAACTCCATTAGGTTTCCGTTCAAAAGGGTTTCTAGGCTCCCAATATTGATGACCTATCCCTGGGACTGGGTCATTAATATCTGATTGCTAAAGGGGTGACACTGCTCACCTCACTGATCAGCTGTTCTCTGCAGCCTCTGGCATTGCAACTAGCCCTGTGAATGGAACAGGAAGCATAACTCTTTCTAAAGTGTAGTGGCCTTGCCATGTTATTGTAACTTAGTTCCCATTGAACTGAATGTTTTCTATTGAATGAGCTTCCTGTTCCATTCTCTGTACAAGTTTCAGTGCCAGAGATTGAGGGAGAACAGCTAACCAGTGTGGGTACGGCATGTTGAACCCTCACCAATCATATATTAATTACCTATACAGAGAATAGGTTGTCAATATTGTGAGCCTGCAAAACCCTTTTACAATTCCACTTAAGCCAGAGATTTTTGTTTATTTAATCTTCAGATGAAATAGCCATTTAATACTTACACTAAGTGCAGTTCTTGGATATGACCAGAAGTTAATGGAGCACCTACTGCATCCTCTACATCCATGAAAATACTGATGCCGGCATATTAACCCCTTAGATGTGATTTCCAATGCTGACTGCCCCATCTATGGAGTTTGCAGAGGAAATAGGCTCCCTCTGTCTTTCCAATGGTACTGAGAAGACAGGGGACTGATGATTGCCATGGCAGCCTTAGACCTTGCAAAGGCCTTTGCTGTCTTCTAGCTATGGAGGCCTATTAGGTTCAGCCCCTAGGCTGGGTCTCATGAGTAAAGTCAGTGTAATAATGATTAGAGTTGAGCGGACACCTGGATGTTCGGGTTCAAAGGGTTCGGCGAACTTCGGAAAAAAGTTTGAGTTCGGGACCTGAACTTGACCCGAACTTGACCCCGAACCCGAACCCCATTGAAGACAATGGGGACCCGAACTTTTGAGCACTAAAATGGCTATAAAAATGTCATGGAAAGGGCTAGAGAGCTGCAAATACCATCAAAATGTGGTTAAGAGCATGACAAGTGCTCTGCAAACAAATGTGGATAGGGAAATTACTTTAACCGCCTCCCGACCGCTGTACGCACGGATGCGTCCGGGAGGCGGTTGATTTATTCCTCCTGGACGCATCCGTGCGTCATCACGCGATAGCCGAGATTTCCTGTGAACGCGCGCACGCAGGCGCGCGCGTTCACAGGATCGGAAGGTAAGAAACAGGATCTCCAGCCTGCCAGCAGCGATCGTTTGCTGGCAGGCTGGAGATGCGATTTTTTTAAACCCCTAACAGGTATATTAGACGCTGTTTTGATAACAGCATCTAATATACCTGCTACCTGGTCCTCTGGTGGTCCCTTTTGCTTGGATCGACCACCAGAGGACACCGGCAGCTCAGTAAAGTACCACAAAACACCACTACACTACACTACACTACACTCCCCCTGTCACTTATTAACCCCTTATGAACCCCTGATCACCCATGATCACCCCATATAGACTTCCTGATCACCCCCCTGTCATTGATCACCCCCCTGTCAGGCTCCATTCAGACGTCTGCATGATTTTTACGGATCCACGGATACATGGATCGGATCCGCAAAGCACATACGGACGTCTGAATGGAGCCTTACAGGGGGGTGATCAATGACAGGGGGGTGATCACCCATATAGACTCCCTGATCACTCCCCTGTCATTGATCACCTCCCTGTCATTGATCACCCCCCTGTAAGGCTCCATTCAGGTGTCCGTATGATTTTTACGGATCCACGGATACATGGATCGGATCCGCAAAACACATACGGACGTCTGAATGGAGCCTTACAGGGGGGTGATCAATGACAGGGGTGTGATCACCCATATAGACTCCCTGATCAGCCCCCTGTCATTGATCACCCCCCTGTAAGGCTCCATTCAGACGTCCGTATGATTTTTACGGATCCACGGATACATGGATCGGATCCGCAAAACACATACGGACGTCTGAATGGAGCCTTACAGGGGGGTGATCAATGACAGGGGTGTGATCACCCATAAAGACTCCCTGATCACCCCCCTGTCATTGATCACCCCCTGTAAGGCTCCATTCAGACGTCCGTATGATTTTTACGGATCCACGGATACATGGATCGGATCCGCAAAACACATACGGACGTCTGAATGGAGCCTTACAGGGGGGTGATCAATGACAGGGGGGTTATCACCCATATAGACTCCTGATCACTTCCCTGTCATTGATCACCACCCTGTCATTGATCACCCCACTGTAAGGCTCCATTCAGACGTCCGTATGATTTTTACGGATCCACGGATACATGGATCGGATCCGCAAAACACATACGGACGTCTGAATGGAGCCTTACAGGGGGGTGATCAATGACAGGGGTGTGATCACCCATAAAGACTCCCTGATCACCCCCCTGTCATTGATCACCCCCTGTAAGGCTCCATTCAGACGTCCGTATGATTTTTACGGATCCACGGATACATGGATCGGATCCGCAAAACACATACGGACGTCTGAATGGAGCCTTACAGGGGGGTGATCAATGACAGGGGGGTTATCACCCATATAGACTCCTGATCACTTCCCTGTCATTGATCACCACCCTGTCATTGATCACCCCACTGTAAGGCTCCATTCAGACGTCCGTATGATTTTTACGGATCCACGGATACATGGATCGGATCCGCAAAACACATACGGACGTCTGAATGGAGCCTTACAGGGGGGTGATCAATGACAGGGGTGTGATCACCCATATAGACTCCCTGATCAGCCCCCTGTCATTGATCACCCCCCTGTCATTGATCACCCCCCTGTAAGGCTCCATTCAGACATTTTTTTGGCCCAAGTTAGCGGAAATATATATATTTTTTTTCTTACAAAGTCTCATATTCAACTAACTTGTATCAAAAAATAAAATGTTACATGAACTCACCATACCCCTCACGGAATCCAAATGCGTAAAATTTTTTAGACATTTATATTCCAGACTTCTTCTCATGCTTTAGGGCCCCTAAAATGCCAGGGCAGTATAAATACCTCACATGTGACCCCATTTCGGAAAGAAGACACCCCAAGGTATTCCGTGAGGGGCATATTGAGTCCATGAAAGATTTAAATTTTTGTCCCAAGTTAGCGGAAAGGGAGACTTTGTGAGAAAAAAATAAATAAATCAATTTCCGCTAACTTGTGCCCCAAAATTGTTTATGAACTCGCCATGCCCCTCATTGAATACCTTGGGGTGTCTTCTTTCCAAAATGAGGTCACATGTGGGGCATTTATACTGCCCTGGCTTTTTAGGGGCCCTAAAGCGTGAGAAGAAGTCTGGGATCCAAATGTCTAAAAATGCCCTCCTAAAAGGAATTTGGGCCCCTTTGCGCATCTAGGCTGCAAAAAAGTGTCACACATGTGGTATCGCCGTACTCAGGAGAAGTTGGGGAATGTGCTTTGGGGTGTCATTTTACATATACCCATGCTGGGTGAGAGAAATATCTTGGTCAAGTGCCAACTTTGTATAAAAAAATGGGAAATGTTGTCTTTTGCCAAGATATTTCTCTCACCCAGCATGGGTATATGTAAAATGACCCCCCAAAACACATTCCCCAACTTCTCCTGAGTACGGTGATACCACATGTGTGACACTTTTTTGCCGCCTAGGTGGGCAAAGGGGCACACATTCCAAAGAGCACCTTTCGAAATTTCACAGGTCATTTTTTACACATTTTGATTTCAAACTACTTACCACACATTAGGGCCCCTAGAATGCCAGGGCAGTATAACTACCCCCACAAGTGACCCTATTTTGGAAAGAAGACAGCCCAAGGTATTCAGTGAGGGGCATGGTGAGTTCCTAGATTTTTTTATTTTTTGTCACAAGTTAGCGGAAAATGATGATTTTTTTATTTTTTCTTACAAAGTCTCATATTCCACTAACTTGTGACAAAAAATAAAAAATTCTAGGAACTCGCCATGCCCCTCATGGAATACCTTGGGGTGTCTTCTTTCCAAAATGGGGTCACTTGTGGGGTAGTTATACTGCCCTGGCATTTTAGGGGCCCATATGCGTGAGAAGTAGTTTGCAATCAAAATGTGTAAAAAAATGGCCTGTGAAATCCGAAAGGTGCTCTTTGGAATGTGTGCCCTTTGCCCACCTTGGCTGCAAAAAAGTGTCACACATGTGGTATCGCCGTACTCAGGAGAAGTTGGGGAATGTGTTTTGGGGTGTCATTTTACATATACCCATGCTGGGTGAGAGAAATATCTTGGTCAAATGCCAACTTTGTATAAAAAAATGGGAAATGTTGTCTTTTGCCAACATGACATTTTTTTTTTTATCAAAGACATGTAGAACAATAAATTTAGCGAAACATTTATATATGGATGTCGTTTTTTTTGCAAAATTTTACAACTGAAAGTGAAAAATGTCTTTTTTTTTGCAAAAAAATCGTTAAATTTTGATTAATAACAAAAAATTTAAAATGTCAGCAGCAATGAAATACCACCAAATGAAAGCTCTATTAGTGAGAAGAAAAGGAGGTAAAATTCATTTGGGTGGTAAGTTGCATGACCGAGCAATAAACGGTGAAAGTAGTGTAGTGCAGAAGTGTAAAAAGTGGCCTGGTCATTAAGGGTGTTTCAGCTAGGGGGGTTGAAGTGGTTAAATAACATAGAATACGTAAAAATAAAAAATAATAATCTTGATCTAGGAGGACAAGGTCCATATGGAGTAGGGGTTTAAGGAGGCGGTGGATGTGGCGGTGTAGGTGGAAGCGGCTTTAAATTTATTTTTATTTTTTTAAATTAGGGTACACCCCAAAACATTGGGAAATATAACCTGTGATAACCCCCTCAGACAATACACTGGCTGCAGGGCAGGCCAGCACCTCCAAGGTGTAAAGGGCAAGCTCACGCCATGTGCCCAATTTGGAGACCCAGAAGTTGCAGGGGCTGACCCCTGTCAGTCAGTTCGTGTAGGTGTGTGCAAACTTACTGTCCCACCATGTCGCACGTCCCCGTGATGTTCACGATCCAATTTAATATCTGCTCTATTAACTTTCGATGTTCTTTTCTGCGCCTACCATGGTGATCACGGGTGGCGGGGAATCAGGGTTCCACGCCGGAGAGGGAGCGTGAGAAAGAGAGACCACATCAAGGGAGTATTCATTTATTAAAATTTAAAATTATAGAGTTGAATTATGGGACAAATTATTAAAGCATAAAAGTGTGACAACTTTTTAAAGTTTAAGCATTGAATGAAAGGATGTGGCGCGCATTAATTACTGAAGAATTTATTCAATTTTATTCCCTTTTAACTATGCAGAGCAGGAGTTTCTATCCGGCAAAATTAGAAAAATTACACCTTACAATGTAATTGCCGATTTTTTTTTTTAATGTAGAGGTGCCCCAGTGACATCCACCATCCATTTGGATATCTTCTCTATCCACTTTCGATGTTCTCTTCTGAGCCTACCATGTGGATCACGGTTACCAGCGAATCAGGGTTCCACGCTGGAGAGGGAGCGTGAGAAAAAGAGACCAAATTTAAGGGAGATAAACTTATTTAAAAAAATTGGGATGGAGCGGAAATGTGGTAAAAGCTATTAAATTGCAAATGTGAGCATTTACTAATTACAGAAGCCCAAATGTGAGCCAGAAGAGTAAAGCAGAATTATTAGAAAAATTATTGATGTTAACATTTTGGACAAATTACAGAAGCCCAAATGTGGGCAAAAATAGTAAAGTGGAAATGTGGGAAAAGCTGTTAAAGCGCAAATGTGGTACAAATTACAGAAGCCCAAATGTGGGCCAAAAGAGTAAAGCGAAAATGTGGGACAAATTATTGTAGCGCAAATGTGGTACAACTTGTTAAAGTTAAAGCATTAAATCAAATTTTATTCCCTGTCACCTATGCAGAGCAGGGGTTTATTCACGTCTAAAATTGTATAATGTCAACCCAAGAATGTAACAGAAAAATTAGTGAAATTTATTAACCTGTCTACTTAGAGAATGGGTCTAGTACAGAACAAAAATTGTTTGTCACCCGAAAATGTTAAAGAAAAATTATTTAAATTTATTATACTATACTAGGTATAGCAGTGGTACATCACATCCAAAAATTTGTGAATTTCACCAAAAAATGTAACAGACAATTTTATTTTTTAAACCTGTCTACTAAATATAGCAGTGGTACTTCACATCCAAAAATTTGTGAATTTCAACTGAACATGTAACTGACAATTTATTTTTATTTTTTTACCTGTCTACTAGGTATAGCAAGTGGTACATCACACCCAAAAATTGGTGAATTTCACTGGGAAATGTAACTGACTATTTTTTTATTTTTTTAACCTGTCTACTAGGTATAGCAGTGGTACATGACACCCAAAAATTGGTGAATTTCACCAGAAAATGTAACTGGCAAAGTAGTGAAATGACAAAATAAAATATGTACAAAAAAAAAAAAAAATTGGTTTATGAGGTGGAGTTCCATATGGAGTAGGAGTTTGAGGAGGCGGTGGACTTAGCGGTGTAGGTGTCAGCGGTGGTGGAGGAGGACGAGGTAGCCAACACATGTTTTTGGTTTTAATTTAATTTTTTTAAATTAGGGTACACTCCAAAAGAGTGTGAAATATCAAAAATACAACAATGAGCAATTGCGCTGCAGTATAACAATGGCTGGTTAGTGCCGGTATACATGTCTATTCTGCACAAGGTACGGACAAGTCCTGTGGGATCCATGCCTGGTTAATTTTAATGAACGTGAGCTTGTCCACCAGCAGCGCGTCTACCAGCGTCAGCTTGTACTCGTGCATTTTACGATCATTTCATTTGAGATAGGAGTATCAAATTTGTACGTTTCTACTTTCAGTTTTTTATTCTCTATGTGACTCCAAATATCCATCTTCAGTCAAAAAGGGAGCTCTGGCCTAAAACATAGTAGCTCTTGCACAGCTGATATAGATACTATAGAGTAAAAAACGCATAAGTACATAAAAAAAACACATTAAAACTGCAAGAGAACTGCAATGGTATGAAAATCACAATCTAGTCCACTTTATTTACACATGCCATACGAAAATCTATCCATAATTTCCCTCAACTTGAGTGATTTGTATACAATGTATCTTGTACAACCAACCTCCTTATACTGATACATTTTATAAAGATATTCCTGATTGCAAAGCATGGATGAAAGATTAGGATAGAATATATCACTAAGGCACTATCTATAAAAACATAAAGCCCAACAGTTTATCATTACTGTATAACAATTGTATGCCACTATTGGAGGACACCAGTATCTATTTATAGACTTTGTCTCTGAATTAGAGATATACATATATAAAAGAAATTGAAGCTATCCTTCTATAGACATCAATATTCAAACATGAGAGACATAGTTATTTGGACACTATACAAGACGTGTTCTGATATTTGCTATGTTTCCTTTAACAATGGTCTCTATGATAAATCTTTCAGTATGAAGTATTTTATCACTAATGCAATGTGCCCAGCTGAAAATAAAACATAGAGGCAAAATACGCATAAGTACACAAAAAAACACATTGAAATCGCAAGAGAACCGCAATGGTATGAAAACTACAATATATATCACCCAATCTAGCCCATCTTTTTCCAGCTATCCCGGATAGAACACATATAAAACCCGGCTGTCCATTCAGACCAAGTGTAGCCACTGAGGAAGGATACAGCAGAGTCTCCGAAATGCGTCTGGCGTGGACGACACACACTTGGTCATTAGATTTAATAGCCAGAGACATGATCGCAAACATTGATTAATGTATTACTAAGTGAAGCGCTTTACTGAAGTTACTTACAAACAGTGGAAGCCTGCAGCCGGCCTACTATAGGAACAAGCACTCAGCCAATTTACTCCCAGCACCTGAGCTCCGGATATCCCGAGACACGTGGAACCCTAAAGAAACAGAGCTGATAGTGCAGTAAGCCGGGATATCGGGACCGCGATCAAACAACAGCACGCTACGGTAATACAACGCTACAAAGAAACAGCGAAATATACCTGCTGCACAGATTATTTTAGTGAAGGATTTCCGCACTGAATACAGCCATAGGTAAGCTTTTGGGACGCCACGAATGAAAACTGAAATGAGAGTACCATTAATCTGCACTATATTAAGTTTAATCAAACAGTCTGAGCAAATATTGTTTATTGAAAAATACTTAATACTTTCTCAGAGAAATATACCAACATTAACACTATTCTACTACTATTACTTTCCCTGAACGTTTGGCAACTACAAACTAACAACCAAAGAGATACCTTAAGCAGGTTCTCTCCCTTGTAACACCAATATGTTTAAGACAAAATGATCAATACTCTTTGACCACAATTAATCCTATTATTTCTACATTTTACTCTCATGATCGTCCTTGCTGTACATTTTGGAATATATGAACTTTATCCAACCCTCTACAGGAAGACCCACATATCCTGCTTAGGTTTTTTGTTCACTTTATGTGCCATCGCATAAGATGTCTTTTACATCACAAGGTTTACCAGGCCGGTTTTTATATCGCAATTTTTTTAGGTGCAGTACATTACCTGGACTCATTCTACCTTCATGTCCTCTGCACCATTTGACATTTTGGATTCCATCTTGTATTATAACTTTTATTTAAAAAAAGAAGTCATTTTAAATTTTTTATATATTATTTACATAAAGTATGTCCTTTTGAATCACATTTTCCCCAGGTTTTTTTTATCCAGCATCTGCGTGTTAATTGATTGTATTGTTATTGTTTTTACCTATTACTATTAAAAATTCCATTGATTAATTCTGAAATCTATGTGATCCCATCTATCAGAGTGCCCATCCATCTTCTTAATTTTCTTCTACTTGGTGAATAGGGTGTAGCATTAGTTTGGAGCACCTATACATCATCAGTCAGAATGTGAGCCGCCCTTTACTACCTCTTTCTTTTTTTCCATGCAGTACTTTTAGTCCAGCGGCCTTTTGCCGTGCACTGCAGTGCTGCGCTGGAGCTCCGTCCCGTCCCCATTATAGTCAATGGGGACAGATCGGCGGTCCAGCGGCACGGCAAAATAAAGACAGGATGGATCCGACAGGATGAACAGCCTGTCGGATCCGTCCTGCCGCTAGTGTGGAAATAGCCTAAGTCTTCTAACATTTTATATACAGTACAGACCAAAAGTTTGGACTCACCTTCTTATTCAAAGAGTTTTCTTTATTTTCATGACTATGAAAATTGTAGATTCACACTGAAGGCATCAAAACTATGAATTAACACATGTGGAATTATATACATAACAAAAAAGTGTGAAACAACTAAAAATATGTCATATTCTAGGTTCTTCAAAGTAGCCACCTTTTGCTTTTATTACTGCTTTGCACACTATTGGCATTCTCTTGATGAGCTTTAAGAGGTCGTCACCTGAAATGGTCTTCCAACAGTCTTGAAGGAGTTCCCAGAGATGTTTAGCTCTTGTTGGCCCTTTTGCCTTCACTCTGCGGTCCAGCTCACCCCAAACCATCTCGATTGGGTTCAGATCTGATGACTGTGTAGGCCAGGTCATCTGGCACAACACCCCATCACTCTCCTTCATGGTCAAATAGCCCTTACACAGCCTGGAGGTGTGTTTGGGGTCATTGTCCTGTTGAAAAATAAATGATGGTCCAACTAAACGCAAACCGGATGGAATAGCATGCCGCTACAAGATGCTGTGGTAGCCATGCTGGTTCAGTATGCCTTCAATTTTGAATAAATCCCCAACAGTGTCACCAGCAAAGCACCCCCACACCATCGCACCTCCTCCTCCATGCTTCATGGTGGGAACCAGGCATGTAGAGTCCATCCGTTCACCTATTCTGCGTCGCACAAAGACACGGTGGTTGGAACCAAAGATCTCAAATTTGGACTCATCAGACCAAAGCACAGATTTCCACTGGTCTAATGTCCATTCCTTGTGTTCTTTAGCCCTAACAAGTCTCTTCTGCTTGTTGCCTGTCCTTAGCAGTGGTTTCCTAGCAGATATTCTACCATGAAGGCCTGATTCACACAGTCTCCTCTTAACAGTTGTTCTAGAGATGTGTCTGCTGCTAGAACTCTGTGTGGCATTGACCTGGTATCTAATCTAAGCTGCGGTTAACCTGCGATTTCTGAGGCTGGTGACTCGGATGAACTTATCCTCCGCAGCATAGGTGACTCTTGGTCTTCCTTTCCTGGGGCAGTCCGCATGTGAGCCAGTTTCTTTGTAGCGCTTGATGGTTTTTGTGACTGCGCTTGGGAACACTTTCAAAGTTTTCCCAATTTTTTGGACTGACTGATCTTCATTTCTTAAAGTAATGATGGCCACTAGTTTTTCTTTACTTAGCCGCTTTTTTCTTGCCATAATACAAATTCTAACAGTCTATTCAGTAGGACTATCAGCTGTGTATCCACCTGACTTCTCCACAACACAACTGATGGTCCCAACCCCATTTTTAAGGCAAGAAATCCCATTTATTAAACCTGACAGGGCCCACCTGTGAAGTGAAAACCATTTCAGGTGACTACCTCTTGAAGCTCATCAAGAGAATGCCAAGAGTGTGCAAAGCAGTAATCAAAGCAAAAGGTGGTTACTTTGAAGAACCTACAATATGACATATTTTCAGTTGTTTCACACTTTTTTGTTATGTATATAATTCCACATGTTTTAATTCATAGTTTTGATGCCTTCAGTGTGAATCTACAATTTTCATAGTCAGGAAAATAAAGAAAACTCTTTTAATGAGAAGGTGTATCCAAACTTTTGGTCTGTACTGTATATATATATATATATATATATATATTAAATATATATATATATATATATATATATATATATAATCAGAATTGATTTGCTCATCTCTATATCGAATCTGTTCTCATTGCAATACATATTACATATACTAATATGATGAAACAGCTTACTTCCTCTGCAAAATCTTTTCTGACTCAGCTATTAAACAATCATCTTCTGCCTGCATCTAAATTGTCCAATAATTATCACATATTCTAAATAGAACTCAAAATGTGGGATTTTTATGTAGGATCCATTGGGGAAGACTGCATAGATGAGCATGAATGTGACGCTGTGGATGTAATTGATATGTGGGCGCTATTCTCTATGCATAATTTGTTATGAAGGTACCATTATGTAGGTACAGATTGCTGTGTGGGCACAGTGCCATAAAGCTTTATGAAACATTGAGCAGTCCCATGCACAGTTATGGTATCATAAAACCTTTGTTATCAAGACAGTGGATATCAAAGAAGAAAATAGAGATTATAATGCAAGCTTTTAGGTAAGGCGAGTTGAATGGATAAGTTCCCTCTGTTTCTGAAAGACTGCAGTTCTTGACTGCCAAAATGCAAAACTCAACAACCAAAGAGGTGGCGATGAGGTATAGTAGAGGTATTTGGCAGAGAGAGAGAGCAAAGAAAGCTAATCTTTAGACACACAATGTAGCTAGTGTAGGGTCAGGCAGGGACAGTTTTATGGAGGATATAGCAGCTACTTAGTTCAATTTAATTAATGGATACACACAGTGCGAGGTTTTAGCTAGGGACAGGAATAGGTCAGACTCTATGCTGAAGGCATTTAGTGAGACTCTTCTTGCATTGAACATCAATATTTAAATGTACAGTACTCAATTTGTATATGTTGTATCAACCTATCAGCAAAATTTACATGAGAAAAATTCACAATAACAGAAATCTTCTACAATACTAATTGTGGTGCTGATAGTGTACTGGCTGACATATTTTTTCTGCAACTAAGTTGCTTTGGACTTTGTCCAACTACACAATTTTTCCATGTATTATACACTAATGTACCTGGCATGTTGCACCATTCAATGTAATGAAATCTGCCCAATTGCATATTTTTGCTAAAAAAATATTTTGCCAATTCTATTTAAAAATATATTTTTCACAGATTAGTGTACCATCTGTGTTGAGTCCTCAAATTTGCGTAAAATCTAACAGAGGTCAGACATCAATGCCCACACATCAATGCCCACTCGTCTCTTGTGAAGAGCGGAAGCTGACTGGAAAGGCGACAACCTTGTTGCAGCTGGTATTCCACTACTGCCTTATTCTGCTCACAATGCCTGGCCAACATGTGGAACGCTCAAGTCGTACAACAGTCGGTGTGCTGGCAATTGCAAGCGCTGCTGCAGCGTTGCCAGACCGGCAGAAGCTGTCAATGACTTGCGGAAATGGGCACACATGCGGCGCACCTTCACTAGCAGCTCAGGCAAATTGGGGTAGGTTTTGAGAAACCACTAAGTTGAACACATGGGCTAGGCATGGTATGTGTGTGAGCTTGCCGAGCTCCAAAGCCGCCACTAAGTTACGGCCATTATCAGACACAGCCATGCCTGGTTGTAGGTTGAGTGGCGAGATCTACAGCTCATTCTGGTCCCTAATTCCCTGCCACAGCAATGCGGCGGTGTGCTGTTTGTCACCTAAGCAGATAATTTTAAGCGGGGCCTGTTGCCGCTTCCCCACTGCAGTGCTACACTGCTTCCAGCTACTAACTGATGGCTGACTGGTGCTACAAGTTGATAATTCAGAGGTAGAAGTGGAGGAGGAGGCGGAGGAGGAGAAGGGGGGGTTGCAGACATTAACGTAGGTGGCGGCGGAAACCCTAATGGAAGTAGGACCCGCAATCCTTAGCATCGGTAGCACCTATGCCATCCCAGGGTACGACTCGCTCCCGGCCTGCACAACTTTCTCCCAGTGTGCCGTCAGGGAAATGTAGCATCCCTGGCCAAAAGCACTTGTCCATATGTCAGTCGTTAAGTAGACTTTCCCAATAACTGCGTTGGTCAGGGCATGGGTGATGTTACGGGACACATGCTGGTGTAAGGCTGGGACTGCACACCATGAAAAAAATTGGTGGCTGGGGACAGAGTACTGCAGGACAGCTGCTGCCATCAGGCAGCAGAAAGCCTCAAAGTCCACAAACCTAAATGTCAACATTTCCAGAGCCAGCAATTTGAAAAGGTGCGCATTTAGTGCTATGGTCTGTGAGTGGGTGGCTGGGTATTTGCACTTTCGTTCAAAGACCTGGGGTATAGACATGCGCTGGGACACAGAAGTGGATGTGCTAGCTGTCGGTGTTTGCGATGGTCCAGGTGCATCCGGGCCTACGTCCGTCTTGGACGGGGAATTGGCCAGCACATAACACAGGGGAAGAGGAGGCAGTGATGTGACCCGCGGACAGTGGTTGTGGACCCAGGCGTTCGGCCCACCTTATAGGGTGCTTTAATGCCATGTGTAGGATCATACTGGTAATGGTGAGGTTGCTAGTGTTCACGCCCCTGCTCATTTTGGTATGGCACAGGTTGCAGATGACAATTCTTTTATTGTCCGCACTTTCCTCAAAAAAGCGCCAGACTGTGGAACAACTACACCTTGGCAAGGAAGATTGCCACAAGGGCGTGCTCCGGGGAAAAGAAGGCGCTCCGGGGAACAGTTTCAGGCCTTTTTGGTGTGGCCCGTCTTCTCCCTTTGGCCACCCCACTGCCTCTTCCAGCCTGTTGCGGTGCTGCGGATCCCTCACCCTCTGTACTGCTGTCATCGCTAGACTTGACACCTTCCCAGATTGGGTGAGTGACTTCATCGTCCACCACCCCCTCTTCCACTTCCTCACTGTAGTCACCCTTCTGACTTGTTGACCTAACAACAACCTCGCTTATTGACAACTGTGTCTCATCCTCATCATCAACCTCTTGAGACACTAATTGCAGTTGACTTATTGGCAACTGTGTCTCTTCATCATCCACCTTGTGAAACACTAATTGCCGTTCCCCACCGTCATCTTCTTCTGACTGTGGATGCTCCAGAGTTTGGGAATCAGGGTACAAGATCTCCTCATGGCCCTCTTCAAGTGGGCTCGCCGAGAGGCCCAAATTAAGGAATGACAATGAAAACAACTCCTCGGAATATCCAAGTGTGGGATCACTTGTTTGCCAAGACTCTCCATGGTGGGTGGAAGGAATATCAAGGTAAGGGTTCTGTTGAACAGACTCTTGACTACTGAGACTGGACTTTGTGGAAGACAGGGTGGTGCTTAACCAACTGGAAGCATTATCTGCTGCAATCTAACCGACCACCAGGTCGCACTGGTCTGACTTCGAGAGTGGTGCCTTGCGCCGCCCTACAAACTGGGACATGAAGCTAGGTATCGTGGATCAGTGTGTTTCTTGCGCTCTGGCAGCAGGCACAGTTTCACCGCGCCAAGGACCATGGCCTCTGTGTGCGCCATCAGCAGCTTGGTCACTTTCCCGTCCCTTACTGTTCGCCTTGCACACATTAAATGGTATATATGCTTACAAGTACAGTCCTGATCAAAAGTTTAAGACCACTTGAAAAATGGCAAAAAATCATATTTTACATTGTTGGATCTTAACAAGGTTCCAAGTAGAGCTTCAACATGCAACAAGAAGAAATGAGAGTGAGACAAAACATTTTTTGAGCATTCAATTAATTGAAAATAACGATTAAACTGAAACAGGCTGTTTTTCAGTTGATCCAAATTTTAGGAACACATGCCTTTAAAAGGCCAAATCTGTGCAAAGATGTGGATTCATTGTCATTTTATGCCAGGTAGTCACACATTGTGATGGCAAAGGCAAAAAAACTCTCCCTTTTTTAACGTGGTTGGGTTGTTAAACTGCATAAGTAGGGTCTCTCAAAGCGCGCCATCGCTGCTGAGGTGGGACGCAGTAAGACAGTCATTTGGAATTTTAAATGATCCTGAGGGTTATGGAACAAAAAAGTCAAGTTAAAATGACCCAAAATTTTTTTATCAGCACTGAGCCGGAGGATCCAATTGGCTGTCTGTCAAGACACTGGACGATCCTCGACCCAAATTAAGGCCCTTACTGGTGCTGACTGCAGCCCCATAACCATCAGACAGAACTGCTCGTTTGGACTTTGCAAGAGAGCACCAAAGGTGCACCAAAGGAACATTCAAAGGTGGAAGAAAGTTTTATTCTCTGATGAGTAAAAATTTAATCTTGATGGTCCTGATGGTTTCCAAAGTTACTGGCATGACAAGCAGATCCCACCTGAGATGTTTTCTACGCGCCACAGTGGAGGGGACGCCATAATGGTCTGGGGTGCTTTTTCCTTCATTGGAACAATGGAGCTTCAGGAAGTGCAGGGTCGTCAAACGGCCGCTGGCTATGTCCAGATGTTGCAGAGAGCATTCCTCATGACTGAGGGCTCTCGTCTGTGTGGCAACGACTGGGTTTTTTAACAGGACAACGCTACAGCACACAATGCCCGCAGGACAAGGGACTTCTTGGAGGAGAATAACATCACTCTTTTGGCCCATCCTGCGTGTTCCCCTGATCTAAATCCAATTGAGAACCTTTGGGGATAGATGGCAAGGGAAGTTTACAAAAATGGACAACAGTTCCAGACAGTAGATGGCCTTCGTGCGGCAGTCTTCACCACTTGGAGAAATGTCCCCACTCACCTCATAGAAACGCTTGCATCAACCATGCCAAAACGAATTTTGGAAGTTATAAACAATAACGGCGGAGCTGCTTATTACTGAGTTCATGTTTGGAAGTTGGATTTCTGTTTTGGGGGGTTTATTTTTTTTTTGGAGGTGTGGTACTAAACTTTTGATCAGCTGAAAAACAGCCTGTTTCAGTTTATTCGTTGTTTTCATTAAATTGAATGCTCAAAAAATGTTTTGTCTCACTCCCATTTCTTCTTGTTGCATGTTGAAGCTCTACTTGGAACCTTATTAAGATCCAGCCATGCTAAATATGATTTTTTGCCATTTTTCAAGTGGTCTTAAACTTTTGATCAGGACTGTATGTCACACATACAGTTGCGCAGGTTTAGTAAGTGTCTGCGCAAATAAAGTACACAGAATGTTACAGATATTTTTAGGATGCACATACGTTAAAAATGAGGTATAGCGCAATTAATGTCGCTGTCACCACCGCCTAATAAAAAATTACACTGAATAAATGTCACTGATATTTAGGATACGCACACGTTATATAGGAGGTATAGCACAAGTAATGTCGCTGTCACCACTGCCTAATAAAAAATTACCCTGAATTAATGTCACAGATATTTAGGTTGCACAAATGTTATATAGGAGGTATAGCGCAAGTAATGTCGCTGTCACCACAACCTAAGAAAACATTACAATGAATGAATGTCACTGATATTTAGGATGCACACACATTAAACAGGAGGTATAGTGCAAGTAATGTTGCTGTCACCACCACCTAATAAAAAATTACACTGAATGAATGTCACTGATATTTAGGATGTGCACACGTTAAAAGGGAGGTATAGCGCAAGAAATGTCGCTGTCACCACTGCCTAATAAAAAATTACACTGAATTAATATAACTGATATTTAGGTGGCACAAACGTTATACAGGAGGTATAGCGCAAGTAATGTCGCTGTCACCACCACCTAATAAAAAATTACACTGAACGTATGTCACTGATATTTAGGATACACACGTTAAAAGGGTTGTCTGGGATTGGGGACATTTGTCTATTAGTAATCTAATAACAAACATTACAAACATGCATGTGGTACTTTTAGAACATATTGCTGAAGCCCTGTTTTCCTGCTTTCAATTCATGGCCGGAAGTGAGTATTTTCTTATGTTCAGTGACGTACCGGGTCCCTGGCAGGCGAGCAAAGCTCTGCTCACAGAGCCCGGTGACGTCACTGGCAGTCTAGATAATAATGCAGAGAGGTTGGAGGGGCGGTAACTTGTCCGGCCGACATCGCGCTAAGCCCTGCCCCCAGTCGGTGACGTCACCAGGCCTTCAGCATTGCAATGAATGGAGGAAGATTACTATGCTTGTTAGCATAGAAAATTCCTCCCATCAGAATTACTAGCTAATGGGGTAGAAGGCTTTAGAATGGAGGAATTCCTTTCACCACAGGATGACATGGCCATGCTAATTGCATATATTGCATTTAGACAATGGCATGTTAATTGTGTAAAAAAAAAAGCCCCGTACTTGTGTTTTGGAATGAATCTTTTTTTGCACATTCTCCTTTTGGAGTTGCAGTGTGTGCATTTCACTTTCCTGTGTTTATACATCGGTTTCAACTGATTGCCAGGTCAGTATATAAGGTTTACCTTGAAATATGTATATATATATATATATATATATATATATATATAGATAGATAGATATAGATGGGAGCGTGCCCCTTACAGTGTGACAGTGTCCGGTATGTTTATGAATGCATGTGGAAGCGTGCCCCTTACAGTGTGACGGTGTCTGGTATGTTTATGGATGCATGTGGGAGCGTGCCCTTACAGTGTGACAGTGTCCTGTACGTTTATAGATGCATGTGGGAGCGTGCCCCTTACAGTGTGACAGAGTCCGGTATGTTTAAGGATGCATGTGGGAGCGTGTCCCTTACAGTGTGACGGTGTCCGGTATGTTTATGGATGCATGTGTGTGGGAGCGTGCCCCTTACAGTGTGACGGAGTCCGTTATGTTTATGGATGCATGTGGGAGCGTGCCCCTTACAGTGTGACGGTGTCCGGTATGTTTATGGATGCATGTGTGTGGGAGTGTGCCCCTTACAGTGTGACGGAGTCCGGTATGTTTATGGATGCATGTGGGAGCGTGCCCCTTACAGTGTGACGGTGTCCGGTATGTCTATGGATGCATGTGGAACCGTTCCCCTTACAGTGTGACGGTGTCCGGTATGTTTATGGATGCATGTGGGAGCGTGCCCCTTACAGTGTGACAGTGTCCGGTATGCTTATGGATGCATGTGGGAACGTGCCCCTTACAGTGTGACGGTGTCCGGTATGTTTATGGATGCATGTGGGAGCGTGCCCCTTACAGTGTGACTGTGTCCGGTATGTTTATGGATGCATGTGTGTGGGAGCGTGCCCCTTACAGTGTGATGGTGTCTGGTATGTTTATTGATGCATGTGGAAGTGTGCCCCTTACAGTGTGACGTGTTCGGTATGTTTATGGATGCACGTGGTAGCGTGTCCTTTACAGTGTGACAGTGTCCGATATGTTTATGGATGCACGTGGGAGCGTGCCCCTTACAGTGTGACGGTGTCCAATTGTCTCTAAGCGCTGCAAACACTGAGCACATGACAGATACCAGAGATAAAGTAAGGAGAAGTTTATGGGCGTACAAATGGGGGAGGAATATGAGGCAAGAGGATGAATATGTATGAGAGGGGCGGATCGAAGGAGGAGTGGAGGCTGTTCAGGATGCATGAATATGTATGAGGGGGGCGGGTGCAGGGACACGATGTTAGACAGGAGAAATTAGCAGATGCAGCCCTGCACTGAGATGCACAATGCAGTGCGGCAGGAAGTGAAGGAACAGATAAACAGATATGCAAACAATGTGTTCAGGGCTGTAGGAGCCATGCTCCAGTGTAAAAGATACCTCAAACCACCTTGGGAACATAGACTTGGCTACTAAAGGTGAGTAAGATGTTTTTAAAAAAAATAAGTTTGATCCCGGACAACCCCTTTAAACAGGATTTATAGCGCAAGTCATTTCACTGTCACCACCGCCTAATAACAAATTACACTGAATACGTTTACTTGAAAAATAAAAACCAATAAAAATTGTCAATATAAAAAATAATAATAATAAAAAATTACACTGAATGAATGTTACTGATATTTAGGTTGCACACACGTTATACAGGAGGTATAGCGCAAGTAATTTTGCTATCACCATCGCCTAATAAAAAATTACACTGAATGAATGTCACTGATATTTAGGATGCGCACACGTTAAACAGGAGGTATAGCGCAAGTAATGTCGCTGTCACCACCGGCTAATAAAAAATTACACTGAATGAATGTCACTGATATTTAGGATGTGCACCCGTTAAAAAGGAGGTATAGCGCAAGAAATGTCGCTGTCACCACTGCCTAATAAAAAATTACACTAAATTAATGTAACTGATATTTAGGTGACCCAAACGTTATACAGGTTTTATAGCGCAAGAAATGTCGCTGTCACCACCGCCTAATAAAAAATTGCACTGAATGAATGTCACTGATATTTAGGATGCAGAAACGTTATACAGGAGGTATAGTGCAAGTAATATTGCTGTCACCAGCGGCTAATAAAAAATGACACTGAATTAATGTCACTGATATTTAGGTTGCACAAATGTTATATAGGAGGTATAGCGCAATGAATGTCGTTGTCACCACTGCCTAATAAAAAATTACACTGATTGAATGTCACTGATATTTAGGATACACAAACGTTATACAGGAGGTATAGCGCAAGTAATATTGCTGTCACCAGCGGCTAATAAAAAATTACAATGAATTAATGTCACTGATATTTAGGATGGGCAAACGTTATACAGGAAATATAGCGCAGGTAATGTCGCTGCCACCAGCAACAAAAAAATTTGACTGAATGTCAGTGATATTTCGGATACACAAACGTTATACAGGAGATGTAGTGCAGGTAATGTAACTGTCCGCAGGGGACACCGTCTACGGAAAAAGTACACTGGATGTCACAGATATTTTTAGGCTGCGCACACATTACACAGTAGATGTAGCGCAGATAATGTCGCTGTCTGCAGCAGCCAAACAATTGCAAGCTATTTAGTGCAGGTTGCGCTAAAAATGTATATTGCTGCCAGATACAACTATAGTCCTTAAAAGGACTTTTGGGTCTCTAACAAGTTTTAGCAATTTAGCGCAGGTTGCACTAAAAATATATATTGCTGCCACACACAATAGTCTTTAAAAGGACTTTTGGGTGTCTAACAAGTTTTAGCAATTTAGCGCAGGTTGCGCTAAAAATATATATTGCTGCCACACACAATAGTCCTTAAAAGGACTTTTAGGTCTATAACAAGTATAAAAGCTAAAATATTCCTATTTCACTCCCTTCACTATCTCTCCCTTCTGCTCTCCAGCTCTCCCTGACTAAGACTGAGCCGAAAACTTGTCATCAGGTACTATATAGCACCCAATGACGTGTTCCAGCCAGCCAATCACTGTAATGCCAGTAGCCAACATGGCTATGGCATTACAGTGAATGGCATTACTTACTTGGACATTTATTGGCTGTGTAGCAGCCAACAAACGTGCGGGGAGGAGACTCGAGCATTGCACTTGAGCACACTCGGTATTAGACCGAACACCGCGATGTGCCGAGCATAGCGATGCTCGAGTAAAATTTGTGTTCGGCCGAGCATGCTCTCCCAACACTAATATATATATATATATATATATATATATATATATATATTTATATACAGTATATATATTTATAATATTTTTTTTAAGAAATCACCTCATCTGTCTGGGCTCCAGTGGTGAGATCTTAGCTTTAGCGTGACTGCGCTGGGAGAGACACGCTGCTAAGCCATGCCCCCTCGTGATGCGACAGCATCCTTAGCAACAGAATGCAATGCTCTTTCTCCTCACAGTGGGCATGTGCTGGAGGAGACTAGCAGTGGGCTCATTGCTCAGCTGATCTATTCCTGTGTGCTAATGCTCTGACTAATGGAGGGCCAAGTCCTTACCTATCAGGTTCTGATCCTGGGACTCGGTGCTCTATTTAAACCCCTTTCTAGCCATATACCAGTGCCAGTGATAGTCTCTGAGTCACTAGCTGTGTTCCTGGTTGTGTACTTTGGATTAATAGTGTTTTTACCTCAGCTTGTCCTTTTGACCACTTTCTGTCTAGCATACACGTATTGGTACTGCATTTCCCATCTTGTTTTGATCTCAGCTTGGCTCTTTGACTACTCTCTATTTTTTTATTTGGTATTTTGTTGTCCTCCTGGTTCTGACTCATTTCTGTATGACTCTGTCTCTGTGTCTTGTTTTTGTCCTTTTGTGTTGTTTGTCTCGGACCTTAGCAGAGTAGGGAACATTGACCAGTTGTGGATTTGGAATTTAGAGCTTTCGCTTCAAGTAGGCTGGGAAAGTGGGCAGGTTCCAATTAGGGCTTACTGTCCATGCCTGTCCCTACCTACTGACATGATGGAAGCAATGTAAATGATTATGTATTATTTCCTTGCAATAAATTTTGATTATAAATATTGTTCAGAAAAAATATAAGTATATACTGTATTTTACCCTATAAGATGTACCTTATCCCCCCAAAGTGGGGGACAATGTTAGTGTATCTTACAGGGCAAATGCTAATGAGAACTTCCATGACAGACGTGTTCATAGTACAGGAGGACAGGGAGCTGTGAATGTATCTCTCCCTGTTGGATCTGTACTACTGATATGTGGTCTTCATTGGCTGCATGCTGTGTTGTGACCTGCGCACAGCGTGAGGACATCGGCATGCTCTGTGACCTCATGCTGTGTAACGTTGGGTTATAGCACAGTGCGGCAAGAAGAACAGGAGCTGGATCTTAGGAGTGGCGGTGGTGGCTTCTGGAGCAGGAGAAGTAGATGTATTTATTTTTCTTTGTCTGAGGACTGGTTAATATGGGGGTTTGATTTGAGATTTGATTGGGGGTCTTATAAACATAGGGGTCGATCTGAGATCTGATTGGGGGTCTAATTAATATTGGGGGTCTGTTCTTAAGTCTGATTATCATTGGGGGTCTGATTGGAGCTCTTAGCTGAGGCATGATTAACATTGGGAGTCTGAGCTGAGGTCTGATGAATTTTTTTCTTTCTTATTTTCCTCCTCTAAAAGCTTTGGCTAATGGATTTCTGTAAAACAGTAGCAAAGACATGATAAGCCCTTCGGAAACATTGACATGCTTGTGAACCAAGTCTTCCTTATTTATTCCTTTCTTATAAAGTAATTCTCTAAAGAAATATTGACTTTTCTTTTTTATAGAAAGTGCAAGATTAGCTTGTCTGAGTCATATTTATGACGTAAATGAATATCATAAGATATAGTTTATTGCACTATTTTAACATGGAAGATGCACTGCGAAATGCTTCTCATGTGTCTTGGAAATGTGTAGAAAGAAATTGATTTGACCTGAATTCCCTGAAGTATAAGAGGCTCAGGCAGGAACTGAATTCAGAGACCTGTGACTGACAACCTATTAACCATTGCTTAAGAGTTATTTCCAACCAAAATTAAATATGATCTATAACTTAGCATTCATTTATCCCACCAGTAACACATTTAAACATGTTTAGGGTAGTATGAAATGTATATATACTCTATATATACTCTATGTAGTGTACATATCTATTTGCAGATAGAGTGTGTACATAATACTCTATGTAAACCTACAACATTGCCTTAACTAACACTTATCTCAGTGAGTAAGCAACCCAAGGATTAAAGAAGCACTTTGGAAATGTTTTTTAATTACTTCAGCCCATAGTGTGATAAGAATTGTCAGTCATGGGACTTCACTCTGACCTGCCACAATGTTATACTTAGCCAATGTGCTTGACCTCTAGTGTACTACAATCTAACCTCACTGGTACAGTTAATTTGCTCTAGTCCTTTATTCCCACTTAAACACCACCGTACCCCATGACAGTACCAAAGCTCTGCCATCTGCAACTGTAGTACTGAGGCAGGATGGGAATTGTAGAAGCAGTTTCAAGGCATGAGGCTGCATAGGCATGCCTTAGTAGAAAAACAAACCAAAGTGGGTCATGGATGGAAATGCAGCCATTGCTGGAAAATTTAATTAGGCACCAGATTTACAATTTTTAATACATTTATTGTTTTCATGGTTGTGAGAGTAGCAGATGACATAAAATAAAAAAAACACTAGATTGCTTCTTTAACAGATTTATTAAAACACTGCTACATCTCCAAATATTGGATGTGACAATACACAAATGCATGAGTGAAAAACGTTTTGCAAGTAAGTTTATTTTGATAATTTAACATTTTTAATAAATGCAACACGATGCATTTTTATATTAGTTTAGCTTTGCTAACAAGTGTGCAGGGTAAAGGCTGCTCTTTTAAAACTTATCAGTGCTCATGCACACAAATCGGCAATTTAGATTTTTTTTTTCGATTTCACCTTTTGCTATATGGGATGGATAGTATGTGGGGTTTGTCTTGTAGCAATGCCCAGGATGTTTACTTTTTTGTTTATGTATTTTTATTTTTATTTTGGAGAAAGAAATTTTAAAATTAAAAAAAAATTCTATAAAAAAAACATTTATTTTCATACTTTTTATAGCTCCCATAGGGAGGCAATCATCAGATTGCTTCTCTCATAGACTCCAATGTATTATCCTGGCTCCATAGGAACTAATGTGTGGCAGCCTCAGATAATTCAGGGGGAGCCAGTGCGCACTTTCGATTTTTTCCTCTCTTGGGTGCCATGGTCACATTTGACCACAGCATCTGAGGAGTTAACTGTATATGAAAGTTATCGTTGATCCCATACATTAGCCCCAGATGTCTGCTGTTTAAAACAGCAGGCACTTAGCATCTATGGCACCCACCACGCTCACAAGCGGAAGCCATCTTCAAGTCCAGCCCAGCGCCATATATATGTGACACTAGTTGGGAAGGGGTTAATCTTAAATGTCAAGTACACTTAGAAAGTTTTCTGTTATAAAAAAAAAAAAAAGAGTTTTTGTTTCAAAATTTAACCTGGGGGTCCTTCAGATTCCATAAAGGATATTTTTTAGCTAGCACTTATGCCTGACCTACTCAAGAGACTAGTGAACATTTTTGATCCATTCAGAAAGTCCACTTTATAGCACACACACAATATAATATTAGATAATTATATATCGAGGCTTGCAAATTATTGTTTCAGGCTTGTAGGAGTTCAGTAGTGAGAATTACAGATGTGGCCTTCCTTACCTTTTCTCTTAATTTTACTTATCAGAAGAAGTATGGCATGAGATGACTAGCTTTGAAAAAAAGATCAGGATTGCATACTATATTTGTTATATTTGTCTATGTGTGGCCACCCGGTGGTTATCATTTAAACTACAGATTTTAGAGGGTTTTGCTATCATGTTGTGATATTGCATTGAATTTGCAATTGGCATTCTCAAAAAAAATATGAAGTGAAAGCTGGGGGGTGGAAAAGAATGGAAAGCCCAAAGAAAAGAGCCAATACTGTTACAGTGTATTGGGTTAAAAGTAACAAACAAGCTATCTATTGATTGGATCCTTGTTTCTGAATTTGGTTATAGACATAATAACTAGTGTTGATCGAGCACCAAAGTCTTCGTGTGCTCTACCGAGCACAATGGAAGTCAATGGGAGAAACCCAGGCACCCCCTGCTCAGAAGAGAATAGGGTGTCTGGTTCACAAAAATAAGTTAAAAATTGATGGAAATCCCACCAAAAAAGTTTGTAAACAGCATTGGGAGAATGTCTGGATGTATATTGTTTTAGTGTGGAGAAACCAGCACTCACTCAGATGCACGCTGCACGGGAGCGGACGTCGATCTACAGCAATGTGAAAAAGAGAAATCCCAGCAGTCGTGTCTTGATGCAAATCAGATATCCTTTATTCCATAAATGAAAATAGTCCTTTAACCAGGACGCGTTTCGGCGATGTGCCTTCATCAACAGGTATATATATGGATATATATTGGACTCCCATTACCTATGACATACAACAGACAACCACACAAAGGCTATATGCCAAAAGCCAGGTATGTGCAAGACAACAATCCATCCATGAGACAGATAACAGTCAGCATACCTTAGGCCCCTTTCACACGGACGAGTATTCCGTGCGGATGCGATGCGTGAGTTGAACGCATTGCACCCGCACTCATTCATTTCTATGGGGCTGTGCACATGAGCGGTGATTTTCACGCATCACTTGTGCGTTGAGTGAAAATCGCAGCATGCTCTATATTGTGCGATTTTCACGCAACGCAGGCCCCATAGAAGTGAATGGGGTGCGTGAAAATCGCATAGCATCTGCAAGCAAGTGCGGATGCGGTTCGATTTTCACGCACGGTTCCTAGGAGACGATCGGGATGGAGACCCGATCATTATTATTTTCCCTTATAACATGGTTATAAGGGAAAATAATAGCATTCTGAATACAGAATGCATAGTATAACAGCGCTGGAGGGGTTAAAAAAAATAAAAAAATTAACTCACCTTAGTCCACTTGATCGCGAAGCCCGGCATCTCCTTCTATCTCCTTTGTTGAATAGGACCTGTGGTGAGCATTAAATACAGGTAAAGGACCTTTGATGATGTCACTCCGGTCATCACATGGTACGTCACATGATCTTTTACCATGGTGATTCACCATGGTAAAAGATCATGTGACGTACCATGTGATGACCGGAGTGACATCATCAAAGGTCGTTTACCTGTATTTAATGCTCACCACAGGTCCTATTCAACAAAGGAGACAGAAGGAGATGCCGGGCTTCGCGATCAAGTGGACTAAGGTGAGTTAATTTTTTTATTTTTTTTAACCCCTCCAGCGCTGTTATACTATGCATTCTGTATTCAGAATGCTATTATTTTCCCTTATAACCATGTTATAAGGGAAAATAATACAATCTACAGAACACTTATCCCAAACCCGAACTTCTGTGAAGAAGTTCGGGTTTGGGTACCAAACATGCGCGATTTTTTTCACGCGAGTGCAAAACGCAATACAATGTTTTGCACTCGCGAAGAAAAATTGCGGGTGTTCCCGCAACACACCCGCCTCTTATCTGGGCCAAAAATATGACGCTCGTGTGAAAGAGGCTTTACAATGGCAGCCTTATGCACTATGCAACATTCCAAACCAGCTCTCATCTAACTGAGAGCCAGTAAGACTCAAAGTTGCTTCATATCTGTTGGATGGCTTTGGGTAAACCTGCGCACGTAGATCAATATCATTAGGGTGACAACAAGTTTTCTGATTGTCCTAACATAATATTCAATAACCTTTCTATACAGTTTTGTAATGTAAACTCATTTGCATAATTATGGGCATATGGGAAAGACATGCAAATGAGCAGAATCTGCCTTATTTTTTGGCTGAAAAACCATTTGCATGGAAAATTTGCGATAAAAATTCACGATTAGAATATTTGCAATCTACACTTAGTCATGAGTCATGAACAGCACCATCTATTGGTTTAATAGTCTAATGACAATACTATTAGTCTTGTAATAAGACTATGAAACCAATAGATGGCGCTGTTCTTCTTGTTGGCGCGCTAGTAAGTGGGGCCCCCTGCTCAACAGAGTCCACACACCATATAGCACTCAGCCTTTTGCATGGAAAATTTGCAATAAAAATTTATGATTAGAATATTTGTGATCTACACTACCCAAGAACAGTGCCATCTATTGGATTCATACTCTTGTCATAAGACTATGAAACCAATAGATGGCACTGTTCATGATTCATTACAAGCAGGGCAATAGTCCTCATATACACCCTAGCAGGCTTATATTACCACAGAAAAAGTGCTAGAAGATGTGTGAATTATAGCAGCAATCCGATATACACCTCAGTGTTAGCGCAGGCTATTATAAGCTGAGTGCTTACACAGTGTGTGGACTCTGCTGAGCAGGGTTCCCCACTTACTAGCACCCCAACAAGATGAACAGCACCATCTATTGGTTTAATAGTCTTATGTAAGAAGGAACAAGGAGCTGTCATTGACGGAAGATACGTGTCACCGAGGTTCCTGGCCTCGGTGAGGTAAGACCCGAGTTTTTTCCTGAAGTGTCAGGTCTGTAGTGCAATCTGACACTTCAACTGTTAGAATGGCTGTAAAGCCAATCCGGACCGGTTCTTATTGGGAGCAGCCAAAGAGCAGGGTGGGTGGCTGTTCCCCACGTTCCAGGCCGGGTTTTGGCTTGAATATAAAAAACCCAGCCAGCATGTTCAGGTGGTGGATTATCCTCCATGACAGAGGAGCTGAGAAGTCTGTGGTTTGAGACACTGAGGCATCTATTTGTGTGAGCCATAGACTGGGGAAACAGGCCACTAAAGCCTGCTGCGGACTCTGGGTGAAAATCATCTGCTGACCAGGTGACGTCTTTTTGCACTGTGAACTTTGTGTGGTGTGAACAGGCACCAAAACTGAACACTTTCTTTTGGCTTGTTTTCTTGCTATGTGTGAATAAACACTGAACTTTGATTTACAACCTTGTTTTTTGCCTCTGTACTGCATCCGCTTACCCTGCCTACCAAAGCGAATCCCCACACTTATGACAAGAGTAATCGTTTTGTCATAATACTATGAATCCTATAGATGGCGCTGTTCATGAGTAGTGTAGATCGCAAATATTCTAATTGCGAATATTCTAATTGCAAATTTTTATTGTGAATTTTCCATGCAAATGGTTTTTCAGGCAAAAAACAAGGCAGATTCTACTAATTTGCATGTCTTTCCCATATATCCATATTTATGCAAATGAGTTTACATGGCAAAACTGTATAGAAAGGTTATTGAATATTATGTTAGGACACTTTTTGTCACCCTAATGATATGTAACTACGTGTGCAGGTCCACCCAAGCCATCCAACAGATATGAAGCAACTTTGAGTCTTACTGGCTCTCAGTTAGATGAGATCTAGTTTGGAATGTCGCATAGTGTACAAGGATGCCATTGTAAGGTATGCTGACTGTTATCTGTCTCATGTATGGATTGTTGTCTTGCACATACCTGGCTTTTGGCATATAGCCTTTGTGTGGTTGTCTATTGTATGTCATAGGCAATGAGAGTCCAAGATATATCCAGCCATCCTCCTAATGCTTTTTCCAAACCATTTTGATGGGGTTTCCGTCAATTTCTAACCTTTTTTTGTGAACCAGACACCCTCTCTTCTTCAGAGCAGGGGGTGCCTGGTTTGAAGCTCGGGTCTCCCATTCACTTTCATTGTATTGAATTGTACAAGACCTTTAGTTTTTCTAAACTTTAAAAAAAAATAATGTTGATGTCCCTGATGTTCATGAATCAGCATTACAAGTGTTTTTCCAAACCATAGTTACTAAATAGTCTATATCAGACTTTTAAGGCACATTTAAAAAATAAAATAATTTATTCTCCAGAAACCCTTTTGGGTATATAAATTTATATTAAATACATTCGAGTCTATTATATAAATTGGAGTCTACAAAATACTCTGTTATATGCTTTATAGGATTTTAAAATTGAAAATTGGAGCCTTACACTTCCTGGATAAATTTATTTGTATCTTATTTAAATTATGATACACTTGTGTTTTATTGTGGTTTAATTTTTGCTTCATGATTGCACCCCTTCTATATCTGCTAAAAAATTAAAACAACCAAAAACATTGTTCCTAAAGCCATATTTTCCCATTATTCTTACATTATTCTTACAGGGTGCTGTCCGACAATGGTAAGAATTATACCTCATCTTAAGAGATTCCTGGGGAGTGAAACATTTGCTAAGAGAGTTATTCTCTTTTTAAAGCCTCAATCTTATATCCTACATTATTATTTACTGTAAAGTTTGTGCATGGATCTAGGACACATATATTTAGTTTGTGGCAAGTTTATGCTCTATCAAATGAACATATAATGATTCTGTTATTAAAACGTCTGCTATATTATATGTCTATTCTTTGGACTGCATCAGTATAAGATGAAAAAAAATGATTTTTGAAGAAAGATTTGGGGAGCAACTAAAAGTTTATGATGTGATGTGGTAAAATTAATCTAAAAGCACTCCATTAAAACAATGTGACCCACAGTATTGCCTTCTGAAAACAATGCTCTTTTCATCATTTCCATCAAAAGTTTAAAATGTTTACTTTTAATTAGGGATGAGCGAACTCGAACTGTATAGTTCGGGTTCGTACCGAATTTTGGGGTGTCCGTGACACGGACCCGAACCCGGACATTTTCGTAAAAGTCCGGGTTCGGGTTCGGTGTTCGTCGCTTTCTTCGCGCTTTTGTGACGCTTTCTTGGCGCTTTTTGAAAGGCTGCAAAGCAGCCAATCAACAAGCGTCATACTACTTGCCCCAAGAGGCCATCACATCCATGCCTACTATTGGCATGGCTGTGATTGGCCAGAGCACCATGTGACCCAGCCTCTATTTAAGCTGGAGTCACATAGCGCCGCCCGTCACTCTGCTCTGATTAGCGTAGGGAGAGGTTGCGGCTGCGACAGTAGGGCGAGATTAGGCAGATTAACTCCTCCAAAGGACTTGATTAACTGATCGATCTGCAGCTGTGGATCATTGAGCTGCTGATCCTCAATTGCTCACTGTTTTTAGGCTGCACAGACCGTTTGTCAGTCTCATTTTTCTGGGGTGATCGGCGGCCATTTTGTGTCTTGTGGTGCGCCAGCACAAGCTGCGACCAAGTGCATTTAACCCTCAATGGTGTGGTTGTTTTTTGGCTAAAGCCTACATCAGGGTGAAGCTGTCACACCAAGTGCATTTAACCAGCAATAGTCTGTTCATTTTTTGGCCATATACAAAATCAGGGGCAAGCTGCGCCTGTCACCAAGTGCATTTAACCCTCAATGGTGTGGTTGTTTTTTGGCTAAAGCCTACATCAGGGTGAAGCTGTCACACCAAGTGCATTTAACCAGCAATAGTCTGTTCATTTTTTGGCCATATACAAAATCAGGGGCAAGCTGCGCCTGTCACCAAGTGCATTTAACCCTCAATGGTGTGGTTGTTTTTTGGCTAAAGCCTACATCAGGGTGAAGCTGTCACACCAAGTGCATTTAACCAGCAATAGTCTGTTCATTTTTTGGCCATATCCCAGTCTAATTCTGTCACTAAATCCATACCGGTCACCCAGCGCCTAAATACTAGGCCTCAAATTTATATCCAGCTAAATCTGTCCCTAGTGCTGTAGCTGGGCGAGTTATTTAGTGTCCGTTCAAGCACATTTCTTGTTCTGGGTTGAAATACAATTCCCAATTTAGCAATTTCATAATTTAGTGGTTCCTGCTATATCAGAGCTATTTGAAATCTATCCCAAAAAGGGTATATAATATTGAAGGTGCACATTGGGTCATTCAGAATAACTTCACACACACCCGCTACTGTGTATTTCCAAGTCTAATTCTGTCACTAAACCCATACCTGTCACCCAGCGCCTAAATACTAGGCCTCAAATTTAAATCCCTCTAAATCTCTCGTTACCCACCGCTGTACTGTTGTTGCTGGGCAAGATATTTAGTGTCCGTCAAAGCACATTTTTTGTTCTGGGTTGAAGTACAATTCCCAATTTAGCAATTTCATAATTTAGTGGTTTCTGCTATATCAGAGCTATTTGAAATCTATCCCTAAAAGGGTATATAATATTGAAGGTGCACATAGGGTCATTCAGAATAACTTCACACACACGCTTCTGTGCATTTCCAAGTCTAATTCTGTCACTAAATCCATACCGGTGACCCAGCGCCTAAATACTAGGCCTCAAATTTAAATCCCTCTAAATCTCTCGTTACCCACCACTGTACTGTTGTTGCTGGGCAAGATATTTAGTGTCCGTCAAAGCACATTTTTTGTTCTGGGTTGAAGTACAATTCCCAATTTAGCAATTTCATAATTTAGTGGTTTCTGCTATATCAGAGCTATTTGAAATCTATCCCTAAAAGGGTATATAATATTGAAGGTGCACATAGGGTCATTCAGAATAACTTCACACACACGCTTCTGTGCATTTCCAAGTCTAATTCTGTCACTAAATCCATACCGGTGACCCAGCGCCTAAATACTAGGCCTCAAATTTAAATCCCTCTAAATCTCTCGTTACCCACCGCTGTACTGTTGTTGCTGGGCAAGATATTTAGTGTCCGTCAAAGCACATTTTTTGTTCTGGGTTGAAGTACAATTCCCAATTTAGCAATTTCATAATTTAGTGGTTTCTGCTATATCAGAGCTATTTGAAATCTATCCCTAAAAGGGTATATAATATTGAAGGTGCACATAGGGTCATTCAGAATAACTTCACACACACGCTTCTGTGCATTTCCAAGTCTAATTCTGTCACTAAATCCATACCGGTGACCCAGCGCCTAAATACTAGGCCTCAAATTTAAATCCCTCTAAATCTCTCGTTACCCACCGCTGTACTGTTGTTGCTGGGCAAGATATTTAGTGTCCGTCAAAGCACATTTTTTGTTCTGGGTTGAAGTACAATTCCCAATTTAGCAATTTCATAATTTAGTGGTTCCTGCTATATCAGAGCTATTTGAAATCTATCCCAAAAAGGGTATATAATATTGAAGGTGCACATTGGGTCATTCAGAATAACTTCACACACACCCGCTACTGTGTATTTCCAAGTCTAATTCTGTCACTAAACCCATACCTGTCACCCAGCGCCTAAATACTAGGCCTCAAATTTAAATCCCTCTAAATCTCTCGTTACCCACCGCTGTACTGTTGTTGCTGGGCAAGATATTTAGTGTCCGTCAAAGCACATTTTTTGTTCTGGGTTGAAGTACAATTCCCAATTTAGCAATTTCATAATTTAGTGGTTTCTGCTATATCAGAGCTATTTGAAATCTATCCCTAAAAGGGTATATAATATTGAAGGTGCACATAGGGTCATTCAGAATAACTTCACACACACGCTTCTGTGCATTTCCAAGTCTAATTCTGTCACTAAATCCATACCGGTGACCCAGCGCCTAAATACTAGGCCTCAAATTTAAATCCCTCTAAATCTCTCGTTACCCACCGCTGTACTGTTGTTGCTGGGCAAGATATTTAGTGTCCGTCAAAGCACATTTTTTGTTCTGGGTTGAAGTACAATTCCCAATTTAGCAATTTCATAATTTAGTGGTTTCTGCTATATCAGAGCTATTTGAAATCTATCCCTAAAAGGGTATATAATATTGAAGGTGCACATAGGGTCATTCAGAATAACTTCACACACACGCTTCTGTGCATTTCCAAGTCTAATTCTGTCACTAAATCCATACCGGTGACCCAGCGCCTAAATACTAGGCCTCAAATTTAAATCCCTCTAAATCTCTCGTTACCCACCACTGTACTGTTGTTGCTGGGCAAGATATTTAGTGTCCGTCAAAGCACATTTTTTGTTCTGGGTTGAAGTACAATTCCCAATTTAGCAATTTCATAATTTAGTGGTTCCTGCTATATCAGAGCTATTTGAAATCTATCCCAAAAAGGGTATATAATATTGAAGGTGCACATTGGGTCATTCAGAATAACTTCACACACACCCGCTACTGTGTATTTCCAAGTCTAATTCTGTCACTAAACCCATACCTGTCACCCAGCGCCTAAATACTAGGCCTCAAATTTAAATCCCTCTAAATCTCTCGTTACCCACCGCTGTACTGTTGTTGCTGGGCAAGATATTTAGTGTCCGTCAAAGCACATTTTTTGTTCTGGGTTGAAGTACAATTCCCAATTTAGCAATTTCATAATTTAGTGGTTTCTGCTATATCAGAGCTATTTGAAATCTATCCCTAAAAGGGTATATAATATTGAAGGTGCACATAGGGTCATTCAGAATAACTTCACACACACGCTTCTGTGCATTTCCAAGTCTAATTCTGTCACTAAATCCATACCGGTGACCCAGCGCCTAAATACTAGGCCTCAAATTTAAATCCCTCTAAATCTCTCGTTACCCACCGCTGTACTGTTGTTGCTGGGCAAGATATTTAGTGTCCGTCAAAGCACATTTTTTGTTCTGGGTTGAAGTACAATTCCCAATTTAACAATTTCATAATTTAGTGGTTCCTGCTATATCAGAGCTATTTGAAATCTATCCCAAAAAGGGTATATAATATTGAAGGTGCACATTGGGTCATTCAGAATAACTTCACACACACCCGCTACTGTGTATTTCCAAGTCTAATTCTGTCACTAAACCCATACCTGTCACCCAGCGCCTAAATACTAGGCCTCAAATTTAAATCCCTCTAAATCTCTCGTTACCGCTGTACTGTTGTAGCTGGGAAAGTTATTTAGTGCCCGTCAAAGCACATTTTTTGTTCTGGGTTGAAGTACAATTCCCAATTTAGCAATTTCATAATTTAGTGGTTCCTGCTATATCAGAGCTATTTGAAATCTATCCCAAAAAGGGTATATAATATTCAAGGTGCACATTGGGTCATTCAGAATAACTTCACACACACGCTTCTGTGCATTTCCAAGTCTAATTCTGTCACTAAATCCATACCGGTCACCCAGCGCCTAAATACTAGGCCTCAAATTTATATCCCGCTGAATTTGAATACAATACATTGGGCCAAATAATATATTTGTTGTTGTGGTGAACCATAACAATGAGAAAAACATCTAGTAAGGGACGCGGACGTGGACATGGTCGTGGTGGTGTTAGTGGACCCTCTGGTGCTGGGAGAGGACGTGGCCGTTCTGCCACATCCACACGTCCTAGTGTACCAACTACCTCAGGTCCCAGTAGCCGCCAGAATTTACAGCGATATATGGTGGGGCCCAATGCCGTTCTAAGGATGGTAAGGCCTGAGCAGGTACAGGCATTAGTCAATTGGGTGGCCGACAGTGGATCCAGCACGTTCACATTATCTCCCACCCAGTCTTCTGCAGAAAGCGCACAGATGGCGCCTGAAAACCAACCCCATCAGTCTGTCACATCACCCCCATGCATACCAGGGAAACTGTCTCAGCCTCAAGTTATGCAGCAGTCTCTTATGCTGTTTGAAGACTCCGCTGGCAGGGTTTCCCAAGGGCATCCACCTAGCCCTTCCCCAGCGGTGAAAGACATAGAATGCACTGACGCACAACCACTTATGTTTCCTGATGATGAGGACATGGGAATACCACCTCAGCATGTCTCTGATGATGACGAAACACAGGTGCCAACTGCTGCGTCTTTCTGCAGTGTGCAGACTGAACAGGAGGTCAGGGATCAAGACTGGGTGGAAGACGATGCAGGGGACGATGAGGTCCTAGACCCCACATGGAATGAAGGTCGTGCCACTGACTTTCACAGTTCGGAGGAAGAGGCAGTGGTGAGACCGAGCCAACAGCGTAGCAAAAGAGGGAGCAGTGGGCAAAAGCAGAACACCCGCCGCCAAGAGACTCCGCCTGCTACTGACCGCCGCCATCTGGGACCGAGCACCCCAAAGGCAGCTTCAAGGAGTTCCCTGGCATGGCACTTCTTCAAACAATGGGCTGATGACAAGACCCGAGTGGTTTGCACGCTGTGCCATCAGAGCCTGAAGCGAGGCATTAACGTTCTGAACCTGAGCACAACCTGCATGACCAGGCACCTGCATGCAAAGCATGAACTGCAGTGGAGTAAACACCTTAAAACCAAGGAAGTCACTCAGGCTCCCCCTGCTACCTCTTCTGCTGCTGCCGCCTCGGCCTATTCTGCTGCTGCCGCCTCGGCCTCTTCCTCCGCCTCTGGAGGAACGTTGGCACCTGCCGCCCAGCAAACAGGGGATGTACCACCAACACCACCACCACCACCTCCGTCACCAAGCGTCTCAACCATGTCACACGCCAGCGTTCAGCTCTCCATCTCACAAACATTTGATAGAAAGCGTAAATTCCCACCTAGCCACCCTCGATCCCTGGCCCTGAATGCCAGCATTTCTAAACTACTGGCCTATGAAATGCTGTCATTTAGGCTGGTGGACACAGACAGCTTCAAACAGCTCATGTCGCTTGCTGTCCCACAGTATGTTGTTCCCAGCCGGCACTACTTCTCCAAGAGAGCCGTGCCTTCCCTGCACAACCAAGTATCCGATAAAATCAAGTGTGCACTGCGCAACGCCATCTGTAGCAAGGTCCACCTAACCACAGATACGTGGACCAGTAAGCACGGCTAGGGACGCTATATCTCCCTAACTGCACACTGGGTAAATGTAGTGGCAGCTGGGCCCCAGGCGGAGAGCTGTTTGGCGCACGTCCTGCCGCCGCCAAGGATCGCAGGGCAACATTCTTTGCCTCCTGTTGCCACCTCCTCCTTCTCGGCTTCCTCCTCCTCTTCTTCCACCTGCTCATCCAGTCAGCCACACACCTTCACCACCAACTTCAGCACAGCCCGGGGTAAACGTCAGCAGGCCATTCTGAAACTCATATGTTTGGGGGACAGGCCCCACACCGCACAGGAGTTGTGGCGGGGTATTGAACAACAGACCGACGAGTGGTTGCTGCCGGTGAGCCTCAAGCCCGGCCTGGTGGTGTGTGATAATGGGCGAAATCTCGTTGCAGCTCTGGGACTAGCCAATTTGACGCACATCCCTTGCTTGGCGCATGTGCTGAATTTGGTGGTGCAGAAGTTCATTCACAACTACCCCGACATGTCAGAGCTGCTGCATAAAGTGCGGGCCGTCTGTTCGCGCTTCCGGCGTTCACATCCTGCCGCTGCTCGCCTGTCTGCGCTACAGCGTAACTTCGGCCTTCCCGCTCACCGCCTCATATGCGACGTGCCCACCAGGTGGAACTCCACCTTGCACATGCTGGACAGACTGTGCGAGCAGCAGCAGGCCATAGTGGAGTTTCAGCTGCAGCACGCACGGGTCAGTCGCACTACAGAACAGCACCACTTCACCACCAATGACTGGGCCTCCATGCGAGACCTGTGTGCCCTGTTGCGCTGTTTCGAGTACTCCACCAACATGGCCAGTGGCGATGACACCGTTATCAGCGTTACAATACCACTTCTATGTCTCCTTGAGAAAACACTTAGGGCGATGATGGAACAGGAGGTGGCCCAGGAGGAGGAGGAGGAGGATGAGGAAGAGGGGTCATTTTTAGCACTTTCAGGCCAGTCTCTTCGAAGTGACTCAGAGGGAGGTTTTTTGCAACAGCAGAGGCCAGGTACAAATGTGGCCAGCCAGGGCCCACTACTGGAGGACGAGGAGGACGAGGATGAGGAGGAGGTGGAGGAGGATGAGGATGAAGCATGGTCACAGCGGGGTGGCACCCAACGCAGCTCGGGTCCATCACTGGTGCGTGGCTGGGGGGAAAGGCAGGACGATGACGATACGCCTCCCACAGAGGACAGCTTGTCCTTACCCCTGGGCAGCCTGGCACACATGAGCGACTACATGCTGCAGTGCCTGCGCAACGACAGCAGAGTTGCCCACATTTTAACCTGTGCGGACTACTGGGTTGCCACCCTGCTGGATCCACGCTACAAAGACAATGTGCCCACCTTACTTCCTGCACTGGAGCGTGATAGGAAGATGCGCGAGTACAAGCGCACGTTGGTAGACGCGCTACTGAGAGCATTCCCAAATGTCACAGGGGAACAAGTGGAAGCCCAAGGCCAAGGCAGAGGAGGAGCAAGAGGTCGCCAAGGCAGCTGTGTCACGGCCAGCTCCTCTGAGGGCAGGGTTAGCATGGCAGAGATGTGGAAAACTTTTGTCAACACGCCACAGCTAACTGCACCACCACCTGATACGCAACGTGTTAGCAGGAGGCAACATTTCACTAACATGGTGGAACAGTACGTGTGCACACCCCTCCACGTACTGACTGATGGTTCGGCCCCATTCAACTTCTGGGTCTCTAAATTGTCCACGTGGCCAGAGCTAGCCTTTTATGCCTTGGAGGTGCTGGCCTGCCCGGCAGCCAGCGTTTTGTCTGAACGTGTATTCAGCACGGCAGGGGGCGTCATTACAGACAAACGCAGCCGCCTGTCTACAGCCAATGTGGACAAGCTGACGTTCATAAAAATGAACCAGGCATGGATCCCACAGGACCTGTCCGTCCCTTGTCCAGATTAGACATTAACTACCTCCCCATAACCATATATTATTGGACTCCAGGGCACTTCCTCATTCAATCCTATTTTTATTTTCATTTTACCATTATATTGCGATGCTACCCAAAGTTGAATGAACCTCTCCTCTGCCTGTGTGCTAGGCCTAAATATATGCCAATGGACTGTTGCAGTGGTGGCTGACATGAAGCCTGATTCTCTGCTATGACATGCAGACTAATTCTCTGCTGACATGAAGCCAGATTGTCTGTTACGGGACCTCTCTCCTCTGCCTGGGTGCTGGGCCTAAATTTATGACAATGGACTGTTGCAGTGGTGGCTGACGTGAAGCCTGATTCTCTGCTATGACATGCAGACTGATTCTCTGCTGACATGAAGCCAGATCGTCTGTTACGGGACCTCTCTGCTCTGCCTGTGTGCTAGGCCTAAATATATGCCAATGGACTGTTGCAGTGGTGGGTGACGTGAAGCCTCATTCTCTGCTATGACATGCAGACTGATTCTCTGCTGACATGAAGCCAGATTGTCTGTTACGGGACCTCTCTGCTCTGCCTGTGTGCTAGGCCTAAATATATGCCAATGGACTGTTGCAGTGGTGGGTGACGTGAAGCCTCATTCTCTGCTATGACATGCAGACTGATTCTCTGCTGTCATGAAGCCAGATTGTCTGTTACGGGACCTCTCTGCTCTGCCTGTGTGCTAGGCCTAAATATATGCCAATGGACTGTTGCAGTGGTGGGTGACGTGAAGCCTCATTCTCTGCTATGACATGCAGACTGATTCTCTGCTGACATGAAGCCAGATTGTCTGTTACGGGACCTCTCTGCTCTGCCTGTGTGCTAGGCCTAAATATATGCCAATGGACTGTTGCAGTGGTGGGTGACGTGAAGCCTCATTCTCTGCTATGACATGCAGACTGATTCTCTGCTGTCATGAAGCCAGATTGTCTGTTACGGGACCTCTCTGCTCTGCCTGTGTGCTAGGCCTAAATATATGCCAATGGACTGTTGCAGTGGTGGGTGACGTGAAGCCTCATTCTCTGCTATGACATGCAGACTAATTCTCTGCTGACATGAAGACAGATTCTCTGTTACGGGACCTCTCTCCTCTGCCTGTGTGTGTGCTGGGCCTAAATATATGCCAATGGACTGTTGCAGTGGTGGCTGACGTGAAGCCTCATTCTCTGCTATGACATGCAGACTGATTCTCTGCTGACATGAAGCCAGATTCTCTGTTACGGGACCTCTCTCCTCTGCCTGTGTGTGTGCTGGGCCTAAATATATGCCAATGGACTGTTGCAGTGGTGGCTGACGTGAAGCCTCATTCTCTGCTATGACATGCAGACTGATTCTCTGCTGACATGAAGCCAGATTCTCTGTTACGGGACCTCTCTCCTCTGCCTGTGTGTGTGCTGGGCCTAAATATATGCCAATGGACTGTTGCAGTGGTGGCTGACGTGAAGCCTCATTCTCTGCTATGACATGCAGACTGATTCTCTGCTGACATGAAGCCAGATTCTCTGTTACGGGACCTCTCTCCTCTGCCTGTGTGTGTGCTGGGCCTAAATATATGCCAATGGACTGTTGCAGTGGTGGCTGACGTGAAGCCTCATTCTCTGCTATGACATGCAGACTAATTCTCTGCTGACATGAAGACAGATTCTCTGTTACGGGACCTCCCTCCTCTGCCTGGGTGCTGGGCCTAAATATATGCCAATGGACTGTTGCAGTGGTGGCTGACGTGAAGCCTCATTCTCTGCTATGACATGCAGACTGATTCTCTGCTGACATGAAGCCAGATTCTCTGTTACGGGACCTCTCTCCTCTGCCTGTGTGTGTGCTGGGCCTAAATATATGCCAATGGACTGTTGCAGTGGTGGCTGACGTGAAGCCTCATTCTCTGCTATGACATGCAGACTGATTCTCTGCTGACATGAAGCCAGATTCTCTGTTACGGGACCTCCCTCCTCTGCCTGGGTGCTGGGCCTAAATATATGCCAATGGACTGTTGCAGTGGTGGCTGACGTGAAGCCTCATTCTCTGCTATGACATGCAGACTGATTCTCTGCTGACATGAAGCCAGATTCTCTGTTACGGGACCTCTCTCCTCTGCCTGTGTGTGTGCTGGGCCTAAATATATGCCAATGGACTGTTGCAGTGGTGGCTGACGTGAAGCCTCATTCTCTGCTATGACATGCAGACTGATTCTCTGCTGACATGAAGCCAGATTCTCTGTTACGGGACCTCTCTCCTCTGCCTGTGTGTGTGCTGGGCCTAAATATATGCCAATGGACTGTTGCAGTGGTGGCTGACGTGAAGCCTCATTCTCTGCTATGACATGCAGACTAATTCTCTGCTGACATGAAGACAGATTCTCTGTTACGGGACCTCCCTCCTCTGCCTGGGTGCTGGGCCTAAATATATGCCAATGGACTGTTGCAGTGGTGGCTGACGTGAAGCCTCATTCTCTGCTATGACATGCAGACTGATTCTCTGCTGACATGAAGACAGATTCTCTGTTACGGGACCTCTCTCCTCTGCCTGTGTGCTAGGCCTAAATATATGCCAATGGACTGTTGCAGTGGTGGGTGACGTGAAGCCTCATTCTCTGCTATGACATGCAGACTGATTCTCTGCTGTCATGAAGCCAGATTGTCTGTTACGGGACCTCTCTGCTCTGCCTGTGTGCTAGGCCTAAATATATGCCAATGGACTGTTGCAGTGGTGGGTGACGTGAAGCCTCATTCTCTGCTATGACATGCAGACTAATTCTCTGCTGACATGAAGACAGATTCTCTGTTACGGGACCTCTCTCCTCTGCCTGTGTGTGTGCTGGGCCTAAATATATGCCAATGGACTGTTGCAGTGGTGGCTGACGTGAAGCCTCATTCTCTGCTATGACATGCAGACTGATTCTCTGCTGACATGAAGCCAGATTCTCTGTTACGGGACCTCTCTCCTCTGCCTGTGTGCTAGGCCTAAATATATGCCAATGGACTGTTGCAGTGGTGGCTGACGTGAAGCCTCATTCTCTGCTATGACATGCAGACTAATTCTCTGCTGACATGAAGACAGATTCTCTGTTACGGGACCTCTCTCCTCTGCCTGGGTGCCGGGGCCTAAATATCTGAGAATGGACTGTTCCAGTGGTGGGTGACGGGAAGCCAGATTCTCTGCTATGGAACCTCTCTCCAATTGATTTTGGTTAATTTTTATTTATTTAATTTTTATTTTAATTAATTTCCCTATCCACATTTGTTTGCAGGGGATTTACCTACATGTTGCTGCCTTTTGCAGCCCTCTAGCCCTTTCCTGGGCTGTTTTACAGCCGTTTTAGTGCCGAAAAGTTCGGGTCCCCATTGACTTCAATGGGGTTCGGGTTCGGGACGAAGTTCGGATCGGGTTCGGATCCCGAACCCGAACATTTCCGGGATGTTCGGCCGAACTTCTCGAACCCGAACATCCAGGTGTTCGCTCAACTCTACTTTTAATTCTAAAATAACTGATCTGTATTGGCCATCTTTCAAGTATTAAGAAAACAATAAGCCACAAAATAAATAGTGATGAGTGGCAGGGGCAATATTTGAATTCCCGATATTTTGCGAATATTTTGTAGCATATTCGTCATATATTATTTTCTTGATTACAAAAATCAGCAATGTAATATTCGCATAATGCTGTGCCATACAGGAGTGTGGTTACTTTTGCTACACTTTTCAAGCTGCTAGACGTTTCCTGAGACTGGAGAAAATGTCTTTATATGCAGATAGAGTGCTCCAATATATTTGCGACTGTGCTAATCGGCACTAATGATGCAAATATTTTGGCGCAATACGTGAAACTTCACATTTTAGCAGGTCTGACTACATATTATACATATTACTGATTGGTGCACTATGTATTGTTGTGACATCACAGCACTATGTCTGTAGCATGTATGTATGGACAGCAGAACCTCTCACACTACCTAACACCCTGCACTGCAACAGCTACGCTATATCAGAATATAACCTACACTGACTATCTCCCACTAACTCTCTGTATTATATATATAATATATCTAACTATCTATCTAATGTAATTAGTGGAAAACACATAGCACAGCAATGACATTGCTGTCTCTCTCAGAACTCCATAAAACTGTAGAAAATGGCTGCTGGGGAGGTTCTTATATAGTAAGTAGAGTTGAGCGAACACCTGGATGTTCGGGTTCGAGAAGTTCGGCCGAACATCCCGGAAATGTTCGGGTTCGGGATCCGAACCCGATCCGAACTTCGTCCCGAACCCGAACCCCATTGAAGTCAATGGGGACCCGAACTTTTCGGCACTAAAAAGGCTGTAAAACAGCCCAGGAAAGAGCTAGAGGGCTGCAAAAGGCAGCAACATGTAGGTAAATCCCCTGCAAACAAATGTGGATAGGGAAATGAATTAAAATAAAAATTAAATAAATAAAAATTAACCAAAATCAATTGGAGAGAGGTTCCATAGCAGAGAATCTGGCTTCCCGTCACCCACCACTGGAACAGTCCATTCTCAGATATTTAGGCCCCGGCACCCAGGCAGAGGAGAGAGGTCCCGTAACAGAGAATCTGTCTTCATGTCAGCAGAGAATTAGTCTGCATGTCATAGCAGAGAATGAGGCTTCACGTCAGCCACCACTGCAACAGTCCATTGGCATATATTTAGGCCCAGCACCCAGGCAGAGGAGGGAGGTCCCGTAACAGAGAATCTGTCTTCATGTCAGCAGAGAATTAGTCTGCATGTCATAGCAGAGAATGAGGCTTCACGTCAGCCACCACTGCAACAGTCCATTGGCATATATTTAGGCCCAGCACACACAGGCAGAGGAGAGAGGTCCCGTAACAGAGAATCTGGCTTCATGTCAGCAGAGAATCAGTCTGCATGTCATAGCAGAGAATGAGGCTTCACGTCAGCCACCACTGCAACAGTCCATTGGCATATATTTAGGCCCAGCACACACACAGGCAGAGGAGAGAGGTCCCGTAACAGAGAATCTGGCTTCATGTCAGCAGAGAATCAGTCTGCATGTCATAGCAGAGAATGAGGCTTCACGTCAGCCACCACTGCAACAGTCCATTGGCATATATTTAGGCCCAGCACCCAGGCAGAGGAGGGAGGTCCCGTAACAGAGAATCTGTCTTCATGTCAGCAGAGAATTAGTCTGCATGTCATAGCAGAGAATGAGGCTTCACGTCAGCCACCACTGCAACAGTCCATTGGCATATATTTAGGCCCAGCACACACAGGCAGAGGAGAGAGGTCCCGTAACAGAGAATCTGGCTTCATGTCAGCAGAGAATCAGTCTGCATGTCATAGCAGAGAATGAGGCTTCACGTCACCCACCACTGCAACAGTCCATTGGCATATATTTAGGCCTAGCACACACAGGCAGGAGAGAGAGGTCCCGTAACAGACGAATCTGGCTTCATTTCAGCAGAGAATCAGTCTGCATGTCATAGCAGAGAATCAGGCTTCACGGCAGCCACCACTGCAACATCCATGGTCATAATTGTAGGCCCAGCACCCAGAGACGAGGAGAGAGTGTCCAGTTAACAGACAATCTGGCTTATGCAGCAGAGAATAGTCTGCATGGTCATAGCAGAGACTAAGGCGTTCCATGTCAGACCACCACTGCAGACAGTTCCATTGGCATATATTTAGGCCT